>NW_018128006.1:1392048-1401406 GCF_001952655.1 Monopterus albus | reverse complement strand
ACCTATAGGAAGACTTGCAAGCTACTCAGCCTTCCTGGCTTTCTGTTGGCCATCTTGGTTTTGAGAAATTATTGCTGCACTAAACAACAGATGACCAGTGGGTGGCAGTGTATGGGATGACACACTAGTGAGTGATATGCAACTACACAATCTGAACCCATGCACATATAAGAACACAGCTTTTACATAGCTGTCCACTTTAGTGAGCACTATAGATGAAGAGACAGCTAATGCTAGCTAGACCCCCTACTTTTTATAACGTGGGGCAAACACATGCCAACAGTTGCCAACAATGACTCAACAGGTGTTGAAGTTGCATGAATGAAAGGTAATGTCTAGAGAAATCAGTGCTAGCATTAGCAAGCTAAGCTAACTATCTTCACTTTCTAAGTAAAAGTTATGTAGCTTAACTTGCTAGCTTCCACTTTCAGTATGAAATACAAACCTAACAGCATAATGGGTCCTCCTGAATGTTGTAAATGGAATCTGTCTTAAATTGCTAATGGTGCATAAATAACAATGTGAATGCTTAAGAATTAAACAACAAAGTCTAGTATCAATGTTTGTAGGCTACACAAGGAGGTGATGCTTCCCACTCAGTAGCACATCCCAGAAATTAAAAATGCATCTCCAGGAAACACCAGCTCTGAGACGTCAGTCAGCCACTGCTATGGGAAACAATCATTCAGAGAACTGAACCTTACAGGCCGTTTTCACAAATATGTCCAAAAACTGTTTGATAAATGAAAACATCTGCACCATGGCCACATTATAGTTACAGTATGTAAGGGGAATTTAAATTTCAGTGGCCATCAGTATCTGCTGTGAGGCATGATGAATATTCAGCTGAATATTAAACATCTATGAAGGAATTTAAAAGACCCATTAATTTATGATTATGATCCAAAAGAGCATAAAGTGAGTTAGACCGCAGCTACTTAAGCTGCAGGTACAAAGAGCTTTTATGTCCAAACCTGAAATGCCAAAAGCAGCACCCAGATTAGTAGTGAAGTGACTGAGCCACTTGGCTACAGCACCAATAAAAACCATCTGCCTCTTGTCTGGTTTTATAGCTTGTATGATCAGATGTCCTAACAATAATTAATCTGAGAGAGAACTCATTTGGCAAGCCAGAATCAATGTGTGTGTGCTTGTTTGTACCTGTGGTATCCCTGAGTTGCTGATCTCCACCATAATGTAGCAGATCAACTGAAGGACAAACAATCCGGCATCCAGGCGACGAAGGTAGAACTCATCCTCCATGCTGTCATCCAAGATCTCCCCGCGACGTACCATTTCCTGCACATACACATACACAAAAGTAGAACACACTTGTAAAAAGAGAACGTGCCTTTGCATGATGATGTGAGTAAATTGTAACTGCTGGTGGGTTTGCATTGCTTCCTGCACACTTTAAACACACTCAACAAACACAGAAAATCAGAGACTAAGTTTGGGTGTTGTTTTTCCACAAATCCATTTTCTCCATTGGCCAGAGACACAAATCAATGATTTCACAGCTAAGCTGCAACAAGAAGGGGGAAGAGGGAAAGGGGGCTGCGCTTTGCTGCTGGTGCTCACACATACATGCGCACTGTTGCATAGTTATCCATCTTAACAACCTTGTCAGTATGCCAATAACACAGTGCTGCCAATACGCACACAGCCCACATTAATCATCATTAGAGATTAAGAAGCAGAACTCAGAGGGAGAGTGGAGTCTGGAGTGAAAGCCATTGGAGTGGGACAGAAACACAGACAGTGTGTAAAGTGCTTGGCTGTCACGCAGTTTTACCGCTATGCATGGACTGTAGAAAGGTGCAAGTTACTGCAGGTAAAAAAGCAAAGCAGATAATGCTGCTTTAAATTAACATCTCACCAAATATGACATGCACTGTAGCACGAGTAGTGCTGTAGCTATCTGCCAAGTAATAGTAAAGTTTGATTATTAACATGCCGTCATAAATAATTTTTGGTCAAAAAGAGATGGAAATATGTGATTTTCTTGCTATGATGACTTTTATTATAACATCAGGCTGATGAACGGTTTTTAAACAATCCATATCTCAGTTAAGACATTTTTGAAACATGAAATAAAGGATTAACATTTCCCAGTATAGTTCTCCTGGTGTTCCTGGAAATAAACGGAGAATTGTGCATTCACAAAGGCTTCATCTATAACGATGGCCATACACTGAAGAAGAAAAAAAGAGTAATGGAGCTATGGTACGTGACAGTAAATCAAGAAAAAGGGCAACTTTACAAACCATTCTTAATGAAAACAAATAGCATTCAGCATCAAGCTAAAGGGTAGCACACGTGACATTTACATCCCAAAGATTTAATCTCAGAGAAAATTAAAACTTTCATAAAGGCTTCGTCTTTAAAGATCAATTACACTATACAACCCAATTATAGCTGTGATGTTTTAGCTCATTTGCATGATTCAATCAAAGGGCAGCTCCTGAGGACTATAGTACAAGACTATTTTGGGAAAGCCATTTGAGCTGCAGCTTGCAGAGCTGAGATGCACAACAACATATGCATTTTGTGACATGCGTTCTGAAAGCATCCTACTTTAATGATTTCAACGAGTAAATGCCTACTGTACACTGTCAACTGTAGCTTGTTTAAGATGCAAACTAATGCTGATAAAACAAACACCTTTAATAATGCCACTGAATGTAAGGCATTTGTCTCTTCTGTTTCCTGTGGGTAAAACACTGACCCAGAATTATGTTTATTACAAAGCGAAGAGTTATCGCACTGTAAAATAAAGTCCCAAAGCCTGGCCCTGTTGCAATCATCTAACTCCCATTAAAGATGTAAAAACAACTATAAACACACCTATTTGGATGTAAACCCTGTCTCTTCTCCTTCCTGTAAGAAAAAAGATCATCTCAGTTTCCAGGACTACTCAGCTTGCTATTACTGGCTTGCAGCAAAGTTACACAAATCTCACGATCCAATTTCAGCAAAGACAGAAAACAGGATGTAGGCCTAAATTGCGAACAGATAGGACACAATACAAAGTGTACATGTGTCCTCTGGGGAAGACTGAAAAACAGCATATACATACACCCTGTTGTTGCAGTTTCTCTCATCGGTTCCCAAAGGAAGCAAGTCTGTTTCCTGTTATCCTTACCGCTCATGGCCACCTTGTGAAGAAGAACTAGAAGGCCCTGAACAACTCAGTTATCACACATTTCCATTTGAACTGTCAGTCTATCAGCTGAATCCCAACTTTGTGAAATAACACACCGTGGTCTATGGTACGTGCACTGGGAAGATTAGAGGATATACAGTACACTATACTGGGCTGCAATGTTTATCAGCAATTCATTTGACAGTGATGTTGGGTATATTATTAAAAAATGGTTGAAAAGCACTGATCTAGAGGCTTAAAAATCCTTGTCTAATCAGTCTGCTACACTTTGTCTACAAGTATGTTATAAGGCTTAATAAGAACGCAACAGCTTCCATCTGGATTCATCTGCCTGTTCCTGATGTTGTATATACTCTCAGTAAAAAAGTCTCAGTAAATCCTAATGCTATTAGTTTACACTACTGACGTCTAATAATGTACTCAATGCAAATTGGATTTTGTGTGTCAAGATTTGGATGCAAGAACCACACTGAGGGGTTTAACCGTATTAAGCTTTAAGCTTGATTGTGCTGACAGTGTGTGTATCAGTTCCCTGTTGAGGTTTGCAGTGAAAGGAGACACTAATTCTGAATGGACAGTCATGGACAAAAATACTGACCCCGCTGCATTTCTCTCAGATAACACACCACTTCTCTCAGAGAATTGTTGCAATCACTAAGTCTTTGGTATTCTCATGTTTATTTCTTTTGTTTACATTGGAGCAACACAAAAACGCCAAATCTGATCCATTCCGCACAGAACTCCAAACATGGACTGGACAGAATTGACACCGTTTCAAAATCATCAGAAATAGTTGCATTCCAAGCCTGTGGTGCTTCTTTAATTTGTAAGGAAACTTCACCTGTAGCAACCAACACCTACTGGCCATACAGAAATCACACTTGCAACCAGTTAAAATGGAGAAAAGTTGACTCAACCTTTGTGTCATGTGGACCACACTGAGCTCGGAGAAAAGAAAGAAGAGCAAAAAATTGTCTGAGGATTTGAGAAGCACAGTAGTGGGAAATCCTGGACAATGTTCTGAGGGAAGTGGGGCATTATCTGACAGAAATGCAGGTGCTGATATCTTTGTCCATGACTGTCTATTTAGCTTTGCCACTATGAATGGCAATGTCAGTCACTCCTCCATTTTGGTTCAGACTTAATTATCCCTCTATGAGCTTGACATTAATAGAATGTAGAACAACTACTGGCTGGATTGTCATTGAACTCCATACACGTCCATGTAAATGTAACTTTAGTAATCCAGTTTTCCTTTCAGTGCTATCATCATGTCAACATTTCTATTTATCCAATTCTTAGGTTACTGCAAAACTAATGATCTTTCCAGCTGCCTCTGTTCAGAGATGGTCTCTGGACTCTGATCTTTTTAAGCTGTGCAGTAGTTCACGGTTGACAACTGTAATCCCTTCCCAGCTGGTGTTCATGGTCACTTGACAAGCTGAGCTATGGTTCAAGACTATGAAGTAAAGTCTAAGTACTGAAGAACAGTGTGGGGTGTGCTTAAAATTTCCAGAAAAAAAAAACAAGTGATTAGACCCAGAATTTATAATCCAAGAAAGACCATTCACACTCAACATATCATCACTGGTCCTCAAACGAGAAACACAAGTGTTTCCCAGATAATTTAATAAAGGGTTTACGCTACAGCCATCAATTTTAATTGATTCAACTTACAGTAGGTTCTGAGAATTTATGTATTTTGCATCAGTTTGGTATATCAGATCTATAAACCTAAACAGAACAGGGTGTACAGGAATTCATAAGTTGCAGCAGCTCACTGAGAACCCAGCATGCACACCTTCCAAATCTCACCAATGCTGATCCAACTCTTGTATAGGAGGTGGAGGAACAGCTCATGTAATAAAGAAGGTTTTAGCATTACCTTAAAATGGTGGTATGCAGAAGGCCAATCACAGTCACCAATCAGTTCAGGGTAAAATAATCCAACTCACTAACTCCTCCGATTTGGCTACAGCAACAGGTGGAATAGTCAAGGTAAAAAAAAAAGAAAGAAAACCATTTTCAAATAAGGTCTTATAGTCAATTGCTGCACCCTCCAGGGAGCTTCATTGTAATGGAAAGGAGAAAAGATGTTTAACACACATGATGAATCAAGCCAGACCTCTGAATCTGTATAGGGAACGGAGGGTTTTGAACAATGACAAGTGTATTAAATATTCATTATTGTGAGCAGTGGAAGTGGACATTTGGGATATTAAAACCTGAGCAGACACAGGCAGTGTGGCAGTATTCATTACAGAGGCGCACTTTTGTCTACTCCAGAGTTTTGACATTGTGGCCAATATCTTTTGTGCGGCAGCTCGGACCCTCTGGCAAACATAGGACAGAAGAAGTGGAGAAAGAATAACGTGTTGAAAGAAGGGATTGGACAAGTCAATTACGGCAACCTCAGGGGAGCCTGGCAGCCTGGCAACAGTTCAGACCAAGTAATGAGCAGTGATTTTTAGTCTCAGTCCCTCTACTGTAACTCGGCTGCATTGTGTGTACCTTTCTGTGATGGGGTGTGTATGATTTTTGGAAGACCGCGCATGCGGCATGAGCGTTACTGTGTATTAGAAACCATGCACTTGTGTTTGTGCCTGTGTATGATTTGCATGTAAGAAATGTGTCTTTTAACCAGAACCCAGATGTGTGTTCTATAATGTATGTGTATCTGGTTTTATATGAGTGTGTTTGCTGTCCTGTGTATGAGACTGTGTGTGTGTGTGTGTGTGTCAGAGTGTATGTGCGTGGCTGGTTGTTATTCCTGTGTTCTTTTCCGTTGGGATGCTGAGATGCAGAATTAAAGTGATTTCTTTGTCAGCACTTTGCAAAAACCCACTGTGACTGTGTGTGTATGAGAGTGTGTGTAGGGTGTAATGTTCTTTATTAGGTTTAAGCAAACACCAGAAAGATATCCTCATTAAAAACCAGAGTTACAGAGGTTGATAATGAGGTAAACTTTGGGGGGGGAGGGGGAAACTTTGTGAGAGCACAAGACAACATGCTGATTTCATGTTATAATCATCTCTCAGAGACACAACAGCCTGGTGTTCTGGGCACACATCAGTTACAGTTAGTTTACAAAGTGGGCCAAAGCAAAACAGCGGTGTTACCAGAAGGGAGGAGGTACTTCCTACCAAGAACACCACTTCATTTAGTGTGTGCCGAACTCTGTCCTAATGTTAAAATGATGGACAGGGGAATACAGTGTGGCCTCCACAGAGGCCTGATCTCAAAATCAAGTCATCTGGATCACTGAATCATCTGGGATTACATGAAGAGAGAGAAGACAGCGAGGCAGCCTGAATCCACAAAAGAATTGTGGTAGACTCTCCAAGAATGCTTGGAACAACTACTTGCCATGTACCTTGAAAAACTGCATAAGAACAGGAGAATAAGTGCGCTTTTAAAGGCAAAGGATGGTCACACCAAATATTAATTTGATTTAAATGTTTATGCTTAATACACTTTAAAAGAAACTGCCACATTATTCTTGATCTTCTCTTAAAAAGAAGGGAATGGTTTTGGATCTACAGTATAATTTACAACTGTTAAAGCCTCAAGGCCTGAATGAAGATTTGCCTCTACATGTGATGTTATAATCAACTGGTGCCATCAAGTGATGGCACCTAGGATTGTTTACTACTATTGATACGATGTCTGTAGAGTGGATTTTGTGATGTATTTGTGATATATTTTTCTAATTCTAATACATTCTTCCAATTGTAATATAGACTACATTTTAAAATATTCATTGGTTTTGCTATAGTATCATC
Organism: Monopterus albus; assembly: GCF_001952655.1. NCBI lineage: Eukaryota > Metazoa > Chordata > Actinopteri > Synbranchiformes > Synbranchidae > Monopterus > Monopterus albus. Next base: position 1,394,458 of record NW_018128006.1, on the reverse strand, counting down.
TGACATTTGTATTGATGAGAAGTTTGTTATATCTATTTTCCACTTTTTGAGGACCTACACTGCCCAGCCAATTTAAAAGTAGCACCTGTACAATTGTATGCATTTCAATGCAACATCTCTGTCTTAACATCTGTGTTTATGAAGCTCAAAATGCTTCAGTTTTTGGTGAAATTGTCATAAATGTATAAATTCAATTATATGTTTATTATTGAGGTCAAAGTTAAAGGTGGTGTTGTACTGAACTACATTATATTGTAGTTATACAAGTGTTGGGTGTCATTATTTGAACCATGGTGCCTGGAATCATTATCATGCAAATAGCGTTACTGTTTCCTCTAAAACTTACTAGCCTTTCCAAATGAGATAAATATAAACATATTTCATAGAAGACAGGTTTCACTACAGTATTTAAAATATAAACTGTAGACCTGTGCATGAACCAGGAGACAGACAAGGGGAAAGAGGGAGGGGGAGGGAGAGGGAGAGACAAAGGACCATTTACTTTAGTAAGAAAAGTAAATGCATCACATCTTGGTGAAAAATCAATTCCAACTACGAGCCAGTAAAGTGAACACACTCTCACACCTGCACAAAACACTATGAGCAAGTGGGTTCAAAGTGCACTCAGGCATTTTACTGTATTGAGATCAGACTCAGTCACGTTTTACTGAGCTTTTATTATGGACAAGCTGAGAGCATAAGCAAAATTTGTATGTAAAAGCAGAGGCATTTGACAGGAAGAAGGAGGGAAGAAGAAATACTGTAGGAGAAAAACAGGAGAAATCAGAGGAAAGGAGGGAAGGAAGAAGAGTGAAAAGATATGAAAGATGTAGAAACAAGAAAGGGTTTACAACTTAGGAAAAGGACATGGAGAAAGAAAGACAAAAACAAGAGAGTTAGTGTGTGTGTGTGTTGGGGGGGGGCTTCGTGAGAAACACAGAAGGAAGGGACAAACTGGTTTAGGGGAAAGAAGGAAAGACTTGGAAAGACAGAAACAGAGGAGAGAACGGCGATATGAAGGTGGGAGGAAAATAAGCAGCTTATTAAAAGATACTGGGCTAGAGATACAGCAGCTGCAGCTTTTTCTTTGCTGTCCTCCTGAGAAATCTGTGGATAATATGTTGCAGAGGAAAAACATTTTGCTTACTGCTTTTAAAAACAGGCTTAACTATGGGAAACCAAGAGGCAGGGCAGAGAGAGATAAAACACTGCTGCTGACGGCAGGCAATTCAGCTTAGGCGCTGAACAGACCTGGGTTGGCATCTTTATCACCTTATTTAACATAACATGTGACATTTGGTGGAAGCTTTTATTCACACAAGCTTAATACATCATCCGGGCGTTTTCAGTATTAGAATTGCACCATTTGGAATAAAATCACTGCCTTTACTCAATCTACTGAGCTAAGCAGGGCAGAGAACCTTAGCCACGTTTTGTAATACATGTATAAATAAATTAGACCCAACACAATATCTGGTCAATGCAAAACACTATCAGGTATCAATGACACACAAAATGAAACCTCAGAAAAACAAGTTGTAGAGACTGTCCTTAGTTTTCAAGCACTCCTGAATGCTTCTTAAATGCATACACTTTTGTGATATCCAACAGCCTTCCGATTGGCCCAAGAAGCATGAAGTGAATAGAGCCCTATTCATGCTTGCCGCATCTGTGGCCAAGTTTTAAGGACTTTAGATGTTTGATTATTATCCATCATGCAATACCATAGGGGGAAGCATCTGATCTACATACAGAACAGGCTCTGTAAGAAGTGAAATTCATACAATTCTGTTTGGAATTATTCTCACTTTACTTTTGCACAGTACATTTCCTCAGCCACCCATGTTTGTGGCGGTCTACGCGGATGTCTGTACAGGGACAGTCTGGACTACAAGGAGGCAATCTGTGCAAGCACTAAAAACCGTGATACTCATCCTCATCAGTACTTCTTATCATGTGCCAATGTACTGCATTCCCCACACTTGGGCCTATTCTTGAAACAAGTTAAAGCATTTAAGATGCATAACTAGTTTCAGTTCCATCTACAAGAAACCACTGTTTTTGATCAGTAAAGTAATTAGTACATTATTGGACTTTCAGAGTGAGTCTAACCCACTGATACATGCAGTATTACATATGTTTATGTCATTTTTCATGGTACTAGGAGATGTGAAGGTTGTACAAGATACTAAGACAACTTTTTTTTCCAACAGCCCTTTTGGTGTACAATGAATAGGATATTGTTACTTTACCACAAACAGGCATTTTATCACTTCCTGCCTCACATGTCACTGGCTCACAGTTTGGCTCTGAGCTGGGCAAAGCTAACCATGTGGTTTCAAAGATAGTAGCACAAGCAGACAAGGTTTCTTATCACCAGGTTATCACAAAGTCATACTCTCCTCATCTC
>NW_018128006.1:1391829-1392013 GCF_001952655.1 Monopterus albus | reverse complement strand
GGGAAAAGGCAGAGGGAGAGAAAATGTCAAACTGTCTGGCCTTTACTTGACAATCCCACCACGATGTCTGTCTGAGAAATTAATCGTCTGTCATCTTTAGATAGGAATCTCACGCTTATCTGTCTGCACCCACACCTCGCTCCCCCTCATCATCCCCTTTCACTCAAATTCCTTCTCTCTTCAT
>NW_018128006.1:1380743-1391812 GCF_001952655.1 Monopterus albus | reverse complement strand
CCTACATTTCCCCCTTTTCTTTTAACTGTACTTCCTGGGTGTGATATGTACAGTATCTCCATCTGCCTTTTTTCTTGTCTTCATTCCTTTCTCAAATGATCTTTTTCTCTGTTGAACTCATTTTCCATCTGGCCATATATTTTCTATTTGCATCTCTCTCTTGGTCTCTCTAGGTCAAAGGTCATGGCCAAAGTGTTTATTTGTCATATGCACACTTAGGAGACGTGTTTCCCTGTACAATGAAATTCTCACTTTGCCGTCCACATGAATGCCACATAAAACAAGTGAAATATAAAGTAGATGAGCAATAACACAAATTTAAATAGGCAGTAAAATCACAAATCTAAGGCACTAAGCAGCAAGTGAAGGAGGCAAATAAAAACCCAACAAGAACACAGTATAATGCAGAGAGAATATATGCTATGTGGGAGCCGTGGAGTGCAAATACTCAGCAGTGAGTGTGCAACTATGTGTGTGCAAAATGAGTATTTAAACAGTACAGATGGAATTACATGAGGTAGATCCTGAGTCAGCTGTTTAGGAGTCTGATGGCAGTCGGAAAGAAAGAGTTTTTCAGTTTAGAAGTCCTGAATTTCACACTTCTGAGCCTCTGACTGGAGGGCAGTCCACAGCGCAACACACTGACATACACACAAATGCGGCCAACTCAATAGGACCTTCACACACCACTATCAAGCTTCCCAGTCCTCTGTAAACTGTCATATGCTGATCAGCAGGACTGTGGTTTTTTGGGGGGGTCTCTTCCCTCATGGCATCTTATCCTCCAAAAAGAGATGAGTTTTGATCACATAAACTGAAAAAACCTTAGAAAAAAATCAACTGGACTTGGATTTCTAGATCGAAGACGTTTCACCTCTTATCCAAGAGGCTTCATCAGTTCTGACTGACTGGAGTTGAGCGGGAGATATTTATCCCCATCAGTGGTGTTTCAGTCCTTTGAAGGCCAACAATGTCCCTTAACGACTGAGTCGTTACAGCCCAGTATCGGTGAGAGTCGTTACCTGTCTTTGGATCCTTGGTTTTTTTGGGGGGTCTCTTCCCTCATGGCATCTTATCCTCCAAAAAGAGATGAGTTTTGATCACATAAACTGAAAAAACCTTAGAAAAAAATCAACTGGACTTGGATTTCTAGATCGAAGACGTTTCACCTCTTATCCAAGAGGCTTCATCAGTTCTGACTGACTGGAGTTGAGCGGGAGATATTTATCCCCATCAGTGGTGTTTCAGTCCTTTGAAGGCCAACAATGTCCCTTAACGACTGAGTCGTTACAGCCCAGTATCGGTGAGAGTCGTTACCTGTCTTTGGATCCTCCCCTGTCGACCGACGCCTATTGTCCTGGTGGGCATGTTTGGACAGAGATCTCAAAACAGCCCATGCTGCATCTCTTGTGAGGAGCAGTCCCAAGCTAGCTACAGAAAACCAATAGTAACGATGTCCTCGAAAGAGTCCAGCTTTTTTTCACGAGAGAAAACCAGCCAAGTATGAAGACCTTGTTAGTCAGTGCACAGAATATGGATGGAAGGGGAAATGTATGCCAAGAGAGGGTGAATGGCAGCGTTTTGCAGCCTGTTAATTGGTCAGAGCCCTCCACACACTGGGCATTAACGGCAGAATGAAGGGAAGTGCCATTTATGAGACCAACAGAGTGGCAGAAACAGCCTCTACATGGCTGAAGAGAGAACAATCCTGGGGGCAATGTATAAAGCTGTTGCCAGCTGGACACAAGCAGTGTCTAATCAGCTTCTGCTGGGTCGCCTGGAGGAGGAGTTATGCTGCTGAAAGACTCAATCTCCTGATAGTCCCAGGAACATCATTAACGACAACGTGCCTGTGACATCAGAAGATGGTTTTCACTCACACAGTAGCATCAATTAACCTCCTGATTATTTTCTCAATTCATCGATTAATCATTTTCTCTATAAAATAGACTGTTTTATAACATAAGTATCATAATTCTATTCTTTATGCTCCAATCAATACAAGAACAGAAGTTCATCACATGCATTTTTAAAATACTGCTGGTTTTGGTCTAAAAACCTGACAATGCAGCAATCAGGTTTACTGAGGGATATTTATGAAGCCACAATTAGGCTAGTGCCTAGATAATAAATAGCAATATAATAAATCCCTCTTGGTCTTTGAGGCCACACTGGCTACGTTCACATCACAGGCCTTGATCGTTTTCTGTTCTTGGTTCACATTCATGTCTGAAAGTGACAACTATCCACTGAGCTCCTAAACTGCTCCTAAACTGCCACGCATGCACAGATTTAACTGAAATGCAAGTTGTCACGTGCGTACAAGAATAACGTCATTTTTGTGACAGGCAAAATGCGCAATTCCTTTAAAAACTGCTCATTATGTCACAGTATGTTCCTTCTAGTTTGGCTTGATCAGAAGCCTCTCCATAGATGTTCAACACAAGATGTTCTCATCTCTCCACTGACCCATGTCGTTGCTGTGGCTCTCCTTTTTGTTTATTTTTAATGGTCTGTGAGGGGCCGACACTGAATGATAATGCCAGAAGACATGCCCTGAGGACGGAGAGATTGAAAAAAACATATATTCCAATCTGACCGTTCTGATCGGATATGAATCAGATCTAGGATCACACCTGCTACAGGCCCAGATCTGATCTGAAAAAAAAAAATTGGATTTAGTTTGCTCACACATCTGTGAAAAGATCAGATCTGAGTCACTTGGATGGAAAAAAATGGGCGTTAGTTCATCATGTAGTCTAGCACTGTTTTGATAAAAGTCATTTCTGGAGGGCTTTTTTTTTTTTTGTCAAAGGACTGGGCCGGTTGGGCCTCTCAATGGAAGTGGACCCAAGCCAAAACAACACATTGATATGAAAGGTTTATTAAGATCAAGAACTGTTGTAATGTTGTCTGGCACTGATTTATGGATTAATTCACTCCAAAGAATTCAAACCTCATGTTGGGTAATGTTTTTGGAAGGATCTGATTGATCCCGTTGATGAATGGCAGTTATTAGGTTAACATAACATGGCATTATTAATAGTAAAATAAATGAAGCAGCATTGATTGTACAGGTCTGGTCCAGACTGTGGCTTGTACAGGTCAGTTCAGATTTCTTAGGATCCAGTCTGAACCGGATCAAGCTGCTAGTCAGCATGGTCTCATACACTCATACTAAAATATCAAAAAAAACATACTGGAGAACAACTACTTCTAATACTGTATGGGACAGACATAAAAATATTAATGATTCAAATGAATCCATCCATCCAACAAGCTGCTTCCTATGAAGCCAGGGTATAAAAAGACAATGCAGCAAGGAGAATGAAGGGGACAAATTCAGAGGGTGTGAGGGAAGAGGAATAAAAGGGAGAGATGCTTACATGTTTCTCTCCTTCGATCCTCTTGTCAGCCTGTTGAACAGCCTCCAGGTACTTAAAATGCAGCTCCATCAGTCGATCAACCTGGAGAGGGAATGAAATGGAGGCAGACGGAGAGAAAGTGAGAGCATGCAAAAAAAGCACTGTGAAAATAATGAGCATACAAAGAGACAGAACACGATGAGATAAATACACAACACTCAAATTAATTTGATAACATGGTGGTTTAACTGTATGTTGCTAAGTCTGTGGAACAATATTTCAGCCTTGTTCAAATTATGTCCCCATTTTCTCCACATTAACCATTCACCCATTCTGGTTATCTTATTGCTGCAAACAATAAGACTGTTAAAACGAGGGTTTATAAAGGGGAAAGCAAAGACTAGAACATACTTTTTCTAAGATTTTTATTTTTTCTTATTAACATAAACATTCACATAAAATGAACAAGTAAATGCAGGAAATGGATGATGTAAACGATGGTTTAGTAGTGAGAAAGACATACATGTCATGCATCCTATTAAAATAGGACTGAGCAATACACTGAATATGGAATTTTGTGCATATGTTAGGGAAGTTGTGGGAAGTGTGAGGAGAAATATGCAGCTAAGGTGTCAGGTTTGATATTTTAATCACTTTCTCAAGCTCAGTAACATGGCAGAACTTGGTATACACGGGTAGTAGAAAGTAGTACTGTCACTGATGCCTGGATGAGTGTTGTAAATATGAAGCTGAATGTGAACTCTGGCAGAAAATGGTGTATTCGTATAGGACTACAATGCTCACAGTAAGATGGTGATAAAGAAACTGTTTTGTCAGGGTGTTTAAATTTAGCATATGGATGTGAGATGACAAACAGCTCAGCTTAGGCATCCTGAGGAAGCAGTCTGCTGGTAAACAAAAAAGATACAAAGAAAAATCTAGGTGAAAGGAGCAGAATGAAAGCAAAATTAGAAATCCAGAAGATGGAAAAAAACTGACCTTCTCACAGTCATTCTCTGTGAATTTGTTGAGGAGTCTGCTTCTCTGTTGGGACTTGAGATTTCTCAGCATGGAGGCGATGATGGAGCACACATGTTCTAAGGAAGGTGAGAAGTAAAGCTAAATCTTCCTCGTGTACATCAGCAAGGCAGCATCTGAAACATTCTCCCATTAAGTTTTATACATTTATTCAAATTAGCTTTTCTATATATGTACTGTTTTTTTGTAGAATAAATTATACACTAGCTTCTTAGACACACTCATGTGTGTAGGCGTCCTGCATGATCACAGGACGGTTTATCAAAGAGCTGCTAGTGTTTATAATAGTAAACTGGCTTCACAACCCAACATGTGCTTTAACTAACAATGTATGAGCTACAAGAAACACAAAAAATGATCTGTGCAAAGCTCATTCCACCCACATCCACAGCCCATAGAAAGAACAGAAAGATCAGTACTTGATAATTTGTAATTACAGCACACAGCCAGCTAAGCATGGACACTTTCACACAGGGTGAACAGAACAAGAGGATAAAAAATGTTAATGAAATTTAGAAATCAATTTTCATTTTAGGGCATGCTGGAACATGTGTAATGGTTCTGGCTGTGGCTGAATTACATTTTTCACTGTGAAATCAGGGCCCATTTAGCAAGGGACAGGTCTGAAAACATGTTAATTGACTAAATTAGCAACAAAACCAGTTAATCTCAATAAGTGCCCTTGTTAACCCAATTCAGGTTATGTACAACATCCAAACACCTTTGTACTCACAGGCTGCACCAGTAAGTGACAAGCATAACTTTTTATACATTTTTTTAAACTGCTACACAAAGAGCACATTAACAGGACAGAAGACAGAACATGGAGGACAGGACAATGAATACAGAACATTTAAAAATGAAACATAGGGGGGTTTACATGTGGTTTGTGTGTGTAAGGGTGTGTTTAATTCTGTGCAGTCCTGTAAGTATACAAATTAAAATAATAATAATGATAATGACAATAACAACAATAATAATTAATTAAGAATAGTAATAATAATAATTTCAGGCAGGTGATTGAAACTAGTAAATAAGTAATAAAGACAGGGAATGTACTGGCACTGTTTCCGCCCTGAACCACCGGCCAGGAACAAGACGAGGTCACCATCAGGGAGCTCCAGAGTGGCTCAGAGGGGTGATATTGAATGAACAATACACTACACACATAGGGAGAACATAATATGACATTGTAAAATCTGTGGATATACACAACCGGGAAAAATGTAATTGGACTTTATCAACAAGAGGTCAATATTCTCTCTCAACGAGGCTTTGCAGTTGCTAAGCAACGAGAGTACAGGAATCAATCCCATTTCTGCTTTTTAAAAGGGGTCGTGTTTGCTGTCAGCTCCCTTTGTGTAGTCCCCTACAACCCATATCATCCTTACCTGCAAGACTTGAAGGCTGGAAAGAACATGTCCATGTCAGATCTTTTAGAACATACTGATATTTATCTACAGAACATTAGAAATATGAATGGCAGCACCAAAAAGCAAAAAATGCACTAAAACAATACAAATCAAATGGAGTCTTGTTCCTTTAGAGAGTTCAGTAGAAAATATGTCCTATGAAAAGCTGAAATGCATGGAATTTCAGCTAATAACTGTTAAATTTGTGAACCAGAAGCCTTCAACTAAAAGAAAGAGGTGCTGATATGAAACTCCTATGTTCTCTTTGATTAGTTTCTTACTATTTAAACTGAATGCCTCAATTATTTTCAATGGTGCAATTAAAGCCCCTGAAAACATAGTTTTAAATCTTTAATATGTCTATAATATTTACAACCAATATATATCAGCAACCACTTGAGCTTGAGAAACAACATCCTACTGTCTGCATGAAAGACACGAATGGCAATATTCACTTTGGTTCAGATTGACATATCTCAACTGTTTGCCAGAAGAATTCATGGTCTCCACAGGATGAAGATAACCCCCTTTGTTGATCCCCTGACTTTTTGTTTATGTCTACTTCATATTGTTTAGGTTGACAATGAGGTTTTAGTAACACGTCTTAACAAAAACTGGATGGATTGTCCTAAAATTTGGTGCATAGCGTGTTAGCCTTAGGATGAAATGTAATACCTTCAGTGATCCCTCAGCTTTTCTTCTATCAGGTCTTAACAAATATGAAATTTAAAATGAAGGTGTTTTTAAGGTGTTTAATTTCCCCCCTTTACCAATTAATGGACAAGTTTAAGAGATCTATGGATAAAATAACTCCTCAATTCAGATTAAGACGGTTGGTGTTTTTTTCAAAGGTTAAATAGGGATTGATTAAAGGATGTCAGCACTTCTGTAAAAATCCTTAATATCGTCACATGTTGCAAGAGCAAATAAAGCTACAGTACAAATACACCGACTAGCTGCTGTGACAAGCTTTACATGCAGTTTAAGCTATGTTGACAACCGTATTTCCTGTACACAACGACAAGGAGGCTAAATGCCATTTCTGAAAGGACGCTACTTTATCAACTTGATCTGAGAGGTAATTGATGTCGCCACCTCCACACCCTGCCCAGGACACTATTGATTGCTGGCTGTGGAAAGTTTTCTCCAAAGAATTTAAAACTAAATAGTGAGTGCTCTGAGGAATGTGAAGGGGGATTACATTGTGGGTACAACAGCATCCTCACCTGTCTTCACAAAGGTGTTTATTCAATATTTCATTTGAATGATTTGCTTTAAATTTTGATACTACAAATTCTCCAAAAGAACTATGACAGACGAGTACTGCTCAAGTACATTAAAAATATTTCAGATTCAAAAATACATAAGCAAGAACAACTTCTTGCAGTGCTGCTGCAAATGTCAAACCACCATGTAGTCTGGCACCAAAGGTGAGCAGGCTACTTCACCTTGGGTCAACCTATACTTGTTAAGAATGCAAGGTCACTAATAAGGGTGTTAATGAACAGGATAACAGATGGAATTAAAACTGTATATATACTGCATCAAATAAATATTAGAATTGTTAACTTCAATGATTCAAGCCAAATATTGATTCCAGTTTGTGTCCAGTACAGAGGCTCTCACTGTACTTGTAAGCCAACAAGAACACAAAAATACAGTATGTGTGTTTAAATTAAGAAAGCGAATAGGAGAAAAAAGACAAACTATTTATAAATATATATAGGCAGTGGTGAACGACGAGGGAAAGCTTAGTGAAGGGAGCTGGTGTGTGACTGGAGATTACTCACACAGGACAACGTGAACCAACAGAGTAAATGGACCAGCACTAACTGAGGGAAAGGAGGGAGTATATATGGGTGAAGGACTTGGGAATAACTAGCAACAGGTGAAACTAATGACTGCTGATTGGGAACTGTGGTGAAGCTGGGGCAGGAGAGGTGGAGCAGAACAGGAAATAATACCAAAAATAAAAGCGCAAACACAGGAAGTGAGACCAACTCAACACATCTCTTGAATGTTGCATTGCCTTACATCTGTCTTAGGGATGTGCAATATAGACAAAAAAAAAACCTAGCTATTTTCTGGTGTAGTGGTTCAGATCTGATGTGAACTAAACGAATCCAGGCAAATCATCCCAATTCCAATAATCATTTAATATCACAATTAACCTGAATAATTAAATGAGAGGAACAGAATCACTGTTTCTGCCTGGAAATAAACAAAAGCATTAGATAAGAGAATTGTCAATGAGTCAATCAGTCATTGTGGCCTCAAGGTACAGTCCGTCAGAGTCCAAAGTCTCCACCTGGGCGGGTCCAAACTCACGACTGCAGCACCATCACTTCTTTCCACTAACCCACAGCTGTCCTAACTTTTATCTTCTCCCAGTTACAAATCTTCCTATTGCTAGAGCCAGAGTCATGGTTTCATGCCAGCTCTACACCCCTTCTTCTGAGAATTGTCTGAGATGTCCAGTACATGAACTTCTAGGTCACATTGACCTAGCGCACATTTCCTTTTTCTAAACATGAACAGAGCACATGAACTGTTCACATAAGGCTCAAGTTATGTCCAACTTCAAGCTTCCCATCTTGCTTGAGCATACTATCAGTAGATAATTCCCAAGGATCCTCAAGCACAAACATCTCCAAACAGTTAAGACAAGAGAAACAGATCTCTCCAAGACTATATAAACACTTAGCTCACCCTTACATGACTACTACAAATAATATCTATATCTGACCTACACACTATTCTATTACATATTACCTCTAGATTGGTACCTTATTTGTGTTTGACCACTACACTGGGATTTTGTTGAAATTTTGCATTTTTCAGAAATGTTTGATGAAGTCTTATATTATAATAGCTCCCTGCCGGAAAACAGTGGACTTCTCTCTCTCTGGGTTGGGACTGAGTTGCTGCCCCAAGTGCGGGAGTCTTAAGTATCTCGGGGTCTTGTTCAGGAGTGAGGGTAAACTCGAGCGTGAGAATGACAGGTGGGTTTGGGCAGCAGTAATGCAGATGTTGTACCAGACAGTTGTGGTGAAGGAGTTGAGCCAAAGGGCAAAGCTCTCAGTTTACCAGTCAGTCTAACCCTCACCTATGGTCATGAGCTGTGGGTAGTGACCGAAAGAATAAGAATGTGAATACAAGTGGCCGAAATGAGTTTCCTTTGAAGGGTGGTTGGACTTACCCTCAGATATAGGGTGTGGAATTTGGAGTAGAAGTTGCAAAATGCCAAGATGGCAGCCGCCATATTCATATTTTGGCTTCACCTTTGTATAGCAGAAGAAAGTGATGACACTGTCCATACTTATATAAAGTCAGTGGTGTGGGCTTTCAAAGCTCATTTTGATTGGGTTTTTGGATTTTGTTTTCCCTTAATAATAAAAACCTTCATTTAAAAACTGCATGATGTGTTTACTTGTGTTATCTTTGACTAATATATAAATTTGTTTGACGATCTGAAACATTACAGTGTGACAAACATGCAAAAAGATAAGAAATCAGTAAGGGGGCAAACACTTTTTCACACCACTGTATATACACACACACACACACACACACACACACACACACACACACACACACACACACACACATATACACATTGTGGCAGATTGTTATGCACAATGGTTATATTTATGATTTACAATTATCTTGGGTGTTATAAATACATATTGACTGCCAATTTCATGTAAAGTGGAACAGCAGCTCACTATATGTTGTCATCTTGTTTAATAAGCAGATAACAGTATCAAAGGTTGACAATCACTGTTCTGGGTACTGAAATATTCTAGAAAGGGAAGGTGACAAATTTAACTACAGACCAGCTGGGAACACATGGACACCTGGTGCAGTTAGATGGTGGAGCACTGACATGCTGGAATGGTTGGTTATCGTGTATTAATGTATCTGAATAACTCCATTAAGGATGCGTTGTGTAAAAAGCCAGACACATGAAAAAATGTATTTATTCATACTTTCATATTATACAATGTACCACAGGGCCATCAAGAAAAATCTGGGTCCCACTCACAAAGAGCATTTTATGGCTCGTGCAATAGCTACATGGTGTTCGAGACAGCACAATCCTACTGCTGCTAGTGACACTGTGTCACATGAATCCCTAGGAGCCAACATATTAAAGATTTAAACTACTACAACCTCATAGCTGGCACCTCCAAAAGGTAATGCATCAAATCCAGCCATCACCTTGAACAACATCACAGCACTTCTCCGTCAACCTTTGCTAGAGGGATATTTGCATTCAGCCAGCATTATGCATGTCCAACTGCTGGCATTCAATCATCTTCCACTAATCATTCACCATTTGCCTCATCTTTGCACCAAGGGATCCATATCACTAAGTTAACATACAAATAACCCTGAGTGGTCTGGATTCATTTATTGATTGACAGCTGAAGGAAGTGTGGTGTAGTTCTGGAGAACAGCAGAGAAAAGACAGGTGGTACTTCACAGAGAGACAGACTGGATGTGGACTAGCGGTGCCCTGGGGAGAGCATTCAGCCCCCAAGGCATTACAGGTTAGTCAGTCAGGGGTTATAGAGAACACATTCAGAGTCAGAAGGGACATGAATGAACTCTGGCTCTAAACTGTAGGGCATTTCCATGTCACCCTGAATGTGGACCAAGAACCTGCTGTACCTGCAGTTTCAGGTGGCGACAAAGCCAGAACTTTCTGAACTTCTGAATTTGCCCAGAACGTCAGACACGATGGAAACAAAAAAAATAGATTTTTAGTTAGTTTTTCAAATTATTTCTCCTGGTTCCACACTTCTTTGAACTTTGTGGTTACAAAAAAAGAGCAGAGCCATTTTGGCTGGCAGAAATGATTTAAACAGAAACTAGATTCCTGTCATCAAAATATAAGAAAAACTCCTGAATTGTTGTTAAAGGCTATACAAAGTATTATATACATGTGGTGCATGAGTAAGAAAGAGTTGGATTCTCCAGAGATTGCAAGCAAAACTTTGAGCAAAGTACTGTAACTTGTGTCATACAGTACAAAACACATAATGAATGAATCACCACATATTCTGTACACAATCACTAGAATAGCTGCCTTTATCCCTTCTCTAAGAAATAGTTTGTGATGAGTAAGGTAACATTTTCACACATTCATTTAGTTCTTTATACAAAAAAATCTGTTATAGCTTTTATTAAAACTTTCTTATGATTCATACAGTATGTTGAAATTTTGTTCCACCTTGAAATGAAAAGTTTG
>NW_018128006.1:1370587-1380716 GCF_001952655.1 Monopterus albus | reverse complement strand
CCGCTCTTCTAAACACTGAGCATGTCCTTTTCTCAACAGAACACTTTTTTTTGTTTTGTTTTTAATAAATCATTTCACTTAAATGTAAATATACTGCCACATAGTCCATTAAAGCATGAGTTTACAGAGATGGAACAACTCCTATACAGGAAAGCCCAAACGTGAGAAAGATGTTAATTAGATGCATCTTTACAGAGGGATCCAACGATAAACCTCTCCCTCTGAAATACACTAATAATAGGATTACACAGCGTGACTCCGACGGCAGTACAGATTACCATCATGTATAATGTTACTCTTAATCTGCACCAAAGGAGCTCAGTGCTGGGAGGGGAGATCAAATAAGAACTCCATCTGATTCTCTGTCTTTGACTGAAATGTTTGATATACGTTTCATCACTGAATCCAGATAGTCACAATGCTCTATTACAGGCACTTAGCTAATCTCATATATTCTGCTACAAAGTCATGCTTTTGAAATCTTCAGTTGCTAATATGAGAGGAGCCGGTACTGGTGATAATGTAATAGGCTGATAAAATTCCAAGTTGTATCTTTATAATGAAACTGCCATAATTTGGGGGGGGGCATAGAAGCATTCTATTTTCATCAAATAGACTTTACTCTCTTGTTTTCTTTACTGCATTTATCCAGCAAAACTGCAGAGCCATAAAATATCCAATACAGGTTTCTTTCTGCTGGCATGCCTCACTCATTACCTGTTTCAGTGCATTCATTAGAAAGTAAGGGTCATCATGAGGGCATTTGCAGCACTTGAAGGTTTATGTGTGGCATTCAAAACAAATTGACAGCAAAGGCCTCTGCTTCCTCCCTTAGCCTCTCCCTTGTGCACACTCTCTCCACCAAACAAACACCCACATGCAAGTGAGCACACAAAGCAACACTTTTCTGAGATGGACCTAGAGACAGAGCTGTGACTATTGTGCCTCGCCATGTATACGACTTGTTTACTTCTGTTGTTCCTCACACCCGCTTGCGTCATTACCCATTTACATATAACAACCAGCCGCCACCATTTTCCATCACACAATCTCATTTTATTGGTAATGACAGAGTATATACACCAATAAACTGAGACCCTAAAAACAAGGTGAAATGCAGTGTTACGACACGAATATTCATGAGCAAAGAAATGTAATTTGATTTTTTTCTTTCATTTTTCCCTATCCACTTACAACTTCTCTATTAATGGTGCCATTCTGTTTACTAATATGGCCTGTAAACCTTGGTAATTTCAGCTGTGTCAATTTCAGAAAGAATTTCATTGGGATCAACTGTCACCGGGGTCTATGATAGAATGCCATGGAATGATTGTGAGAGCAAGAGAGCAGTAAGGATAGAAGGGCAAAGACGTCCCTACCTCCTAATTACGTTTGTTTGAAGCAGATGACGGTTAATTAATCTACAGTATAACTGTGTTATTCCAAAGAACCACTTGATTCACTGCATTTTCAATTATAAACCCATCCTTATATAGGAAGGCTCACTCAATATGACTTATATTATGACAGGCATCTCGTTATGTTTAGCTCTTTGAAGCCATGGAGACATGACGGGAAATCATATACAGCCTGCAACTCTCATCACAAAGAATGATGACATGAGTTTACTGCAAAATTACATTTGCAAGTGCATATTAAATTGTTAAAACATAAGGCCTGTCATTTTCTCCATACAGAGAGTAAAACTGACAATGAAATACCGCTACTCATGGTTACTGTCTGTCAGTCCTGGATTAGCTCGTTTGTCTGTGTGAAAGAGCTCTGTTGTTGCTCAAAACTGATTAAAAACACATCAGGGAAGCATGCCACCTCACTGGGTGACATTTTTGCATTATAAAACCCCAGGCTTGACTATGTTGTCCCAGCATAATCGAGTGGCTATAATTTCCTGAAGCTAGTATGAGTTAGTGTCAACTGGACATGCCCAAGATCATGCGTGTGCTCTCTGCTTTGTTTACATTCCACTAGCTCCTCACACTCGGGTCTGGAGTTTGCTAATGAGGGAATATGTCAACCAAAACAGCAGTTTGTTTTATTGATGTGTTTTTAATCATTTTTGAACAACAAGGGTCTATGGCACAGACAAAAAAGCTAAGCCAGGACTAACAGACTCAGGCCACATTTAGACTGAGTTTCAAAGGTGTCATTTCATTAGCACTGGATGTTAAACTGTGTTTTTTTTTTATCTATCAATGCAGACACACTGGTGATAGAACTGGTTGTAAGGCAGAGTAGGCTACATTAGCGGCATGACTAACCATGACATAATCAAAGCTCCCGGGCTGGAAATGTGAACGTGGCCACTCACATCAACTTGTCACAATATCATACACGTCTACAATACCCCTCTCCGCCCTGACAAACGCAGCCCCTTGTGTTAAAACAAAGCAGGGAGTTGTGTTTTGCTGGATCAGTGTGAATGTAAGGTCAGTCTGAATGACCACTGATGCAATTCATTGTTGGTTTTAGTCTCTGTACGGGGAGTGATGAAAATACTGTTAATAGAAAACAATGACCGGCCTTATCTTTTAACGTTTAATATAGACTAATCTGTTGGTTGATTTGTGTGTTGTGGCTCTTGCACAACACTTTGAGGTGGATTTCCACATCTCTTTTAAGCATGTCTGCTTTTACAGCAGCTTCAACACACAGGGGGAGAAAGGTTCAACTGTTAGGATGGGTTATCTTCCCCACTCTTACTCCCACTGCTTGAGAAGGTCAAAGGTTAATTCATCCAGTCCCTGGGTGAGACAGGACACAATGGTAGGCAATTTATTTTCCTCTGCAGGGCTGCAAAGCCCCACCGGATGTTTCAGACTTAATTAATACAGACAGAGTGAGCGAAGGGCTTTCACATTCTGGACGTAGGTAATCAAACAAAGCGCAGAAAGATGGAGGTTTCTACCTTTTTTTCCTTTCTGTCTCTATTTTACTCTCCTGCCCTCTATCACACAGACATCCTATCTTTCTCTCCCTCTCTGGCTCTTGTTTGTGCTTCCTATCTCTCACTCAGAGACAAGAGAGGTTTGAGAGTGCAGCCAGGAAAATCAATCAAGATTGGATTGATAGTGTAAACTGACAGGATGAAGAGGCAGCAAACCATGATACATGAGAAGATTAGGATTGCGTGAGTCTGCTGGAAATGGAGGTGACTATACACACTGCTGAAACCTGCAGGAGGAGGAGGAAATGGCCCTGTCACCATTAGTATAATCGCTTAAATTAGTATAGTCAGCAATGTATTGAAGATTTTTTTTAAAGTAGCCCTAAAACCTTCAATAATCATTCACACCTAACAAAATTAAGTATTTAGTGATAGTTTAAGGATTTCATTGAATGTTCATAATCTCCAGGAGGTTGCGCATTCGTGTGAGCTTGCCTGACATCCACCAGTGCCATTTTAAAAGGAGAATTTTTCGACTGCGCCTAGTTTTGTGGATATATTTTACCTCCTTCTGCTTCTGCACCAGAGGATGTGGAGAAAAATACAGGGCCTGAGGTTACTGCATGTCCAGAAATGTTCCTGGCCAGGGACTCTGTGTTTTACATGACCAGGTCTAACTTACAAGCAGCCGGCAGGTGAAGCACCATCTGAACCACTTTTGCTCCTCAACATAGATTTCAGTAAAAATAAATAAATAAATAAATAAAAAAACTAAACAAAAACAAAAGCAAACAAACAAAAACAACAAAACTGTTTTTCCAGGATGTGTAATTTCTGTTATTTTCCAACTATTTCCAGTGTTTTAAGTACAGAGCAGACCAAGTTTCTCAGGAGATGTAGGAACTCTGACTACAAACCTTATTTCTACATAATTATTTCACTGCATCTGTGGAACCCATTAATGAAAATGTGTCATCATCACACACACATAATGTGTTTGGTTTCAATTGCTTTGTTTCTTTAACTGTTTGTTACAACATTTCATTTGTTGCTGATGGTGTTTAATTAAGAATAATGCAAAAAAGTATCCCACCACAGCTTTCACTGGCTGTCCCATTGGGACACACAGCTGTAACAGCTGTCCGCTGTTTTAATTAGTTACTGACCTTCATGCTCCTTCTCTGAAAGACCAGTTTTCTTCATCTTCTTGGGGGTTTTCATAAAAAGTGGAAAGATGGTTCGCAAGCCCAGGATGTCCACAAACTTATGGCAGTTATCTGCTCCCTCTGGTCCTATCATCCCATGGTCCAGGACCTTCAGAGCACTGGTTCGAGACATTTTCTTTTCTCTGTAGCAGAGAGAGGAAACACTGTTGAAGTCAGAGACACGTGATGCTGTTTCACTACACATAAACAAGAACATTTCAAATGACAAGTCCTGAAAAGGTCTGACCACAGTTTAGATTGCTTCCATAAACCTCTGTGTTTCATGTGAACTAAACACAGGGCTGTTTTCATATATTTATTTATTTTCTTTTACATTTTTTATTTTTTTCAGCCTTGAGATGGATGTTCCCATTTCTAGCAGTGTTACTCCTTTATCATTTCTATTCATGGGAATGACTGAATAAAAATTAACTTGTCAGTTGTATCATTTTGCCTTAATACTAAAAACAGTGGGTGCAGCAAACATGATATTTTACAGTGAAGATGCTACAATCAGTACAATAAAACAATGAAGCGTATGTAAGAACCACTTTTATGAACAGATGTATTACCAAGTGACAGGTACAAACGGTTTAAGAGGACATGCTGCACTCACCACTACCTTTTTATTAAGAATTTTCTCTCTATTACAAACCAATACTTCCACATAAAATAAAAATAAACTATAATAAACACTTCATACACCATAATATCCATGTCAAATGGTTTGCTAACTCAACAAAGTTGACATTTAACAACACCAACGGGGTAATTTTCTCTTGTCTAGGATCTGTGAGACTGTCACAACCCCTGTCATCAACTATTTTGCTTAAGCATCCAATTTTAGGTCATACCATTTCTGTCACAGTATAGTGCTAATTTGATGGCAAGTTGCTGGCTGCTATACTATTAATATTTTCTGTTGTTTCAAGACTCCTAATACTGTGAACAAGGCTTCATTTTTATTTGTACATTTTTTTATCTGCTGATTACTTACAGCACTTTTGCAGTGTGAAATATTTAATTCTTAGGTAATATTTGGTGAATTAATGAAGCAGAACAAACAGCCTTAATGGCAATTCAGTGGTGGTAAATAATGAAATAACACAAACATGGGCCTACTCATGAACAGGAAGAATTTACCATGCTGAAACAAGGCATTTATGTGCAGCCATGAGAGTTTGGCAGAGACAATATTGCACAGGCAAAAAGTTTGTGAAGTTCAGGATAAAAAAATGAAAATATTCTTGCAAATTCACCAGATGTTCTCTCCACAGTCTATAGCTGAGCTACGGCAAAATCAGTGTACCTTTCACCAAACTACAACAAACATGATTCTCATCTTGTTGTGAGTTTAAACAACATACAGCTATTGTTTCCATGTTAATTCAGAAAAACAAGGTAGCAAACAAATTAGGCCAATAATACAACCAGAATAATCAGGATTTGCGTGTTCTGTCAAACAAATACAAACAAATAAATTTGTGTATACAAGTGCAGATACTCATCTGTTTGCC
Source organism: Monopterus albus (assembly GCF_001952655.1). Classification (NCBI taxonomy): domain Eukaryota; kingdom Metazoa; phylum Chordata; class Actinopteri; order Synbranchiformes; family Synbranchidae; genus Monopterus; species Monopterus albus. The sequence goes on along the minus strand of NW_018128006.1, from coordinate 1,375,089 downwards.
ATCAACAAAGCACTGGCATGATAAGAGGGAGTAACTGTTTCCCACCCTGTCTACATGCCACCCCACTCCGCACCTCCTCTTAGGGAGTGTAGCTGTCTGTCACGGTGTCACCTCCTCCATTCCCACCAATGACATATGACAGTGTTTATCTCTGAGGAGGGACACATAATTCAGGCAGTCTGGTTCTCCAGACAGACACATTATATATGATGGACAGCTGAGATTGTAGATGAGACTCAATAACTCGAAGATGTTTTTTGTTGAAGAGTTTATTAACCTGTGTACACCTCAAACTCTGACCAACACATGACTGGAAAACGGAAAAGTCCCCTTAAAAGTTAGGGGAGCTGTCTATCAAAAAATGTTCATGAGAGAAAATATGGAATCATTTGGTAGTTGTTTTTTTTTTTTTTTTAATACCGATTTGATACACATGATCAACACAGTATATGGTTCTTGGATGTTTCTGTAAAATTGCCTGTGGTACAGCTTAGTTTCAGTTGCAGAGTCTGCTCTGACAAACATTTACTGTAGCTCTGGCACAAATTCATCAAAACACCAGATGTAAAATTTGTATGTAGCTGAAAATGTCTGGCAGGAAGTGAAATAGAGTTTTTGATTGAAAACCAAGTGAGTGGAGATGATTTTTATTCTGTTGCTCTCTCAGATTGTTATTTTTCACTGTGTCTTGGTTAGAAAAACAAGAGCTGACCTGAAATGAAAACTCTAATGAAACTGGTCCAAAACAAGAACTTTCATTTATGAAAACATCTACAGTTTTTGGAAATGGCGATACTCTGTGTACTCTATTAAATAGACAATCAAATTCACAGTTAGTTTGTCTGTAAACTTTAACAAGTTTCCCCAACATCCTATCATGGATTGTTCTTGCACCTCTGTTTTTTTCTTTCTCCATTTCTTTGGTGGATGATTTCACAGAAAAGGGTTTTTTTTACATTTCAGTAATGAGATATTGATCCAAGTCCTAAATCTGCGTGTCCAGTGATGTGATTAACAGCGCAAAGGTGCGGAAGCTGTGACGGTTTCATGAAAGCATGTAACATGTCTTTATGAGACTTTAAGGTCACATCTTCGTCTTGCCGTGCACCACCAATCGTTGATTGATTGGACAGGCAGTCTCGCCGGGCTATGGAGCAGACAGACAATCCTATTGTGCAGCGCCACGCCCTGTTATGCTGTGAGTTTTTTAATGTTTAGAGTGCAGAAAGCATGAGAAAGAGGCTCTAAGCTGAGCTGTGAGGGTTAGATAGTATAACAACAGATGTGTTGTACAGGGATCAACACTTTACTGTAGCACTTCAGTGCACTGTGGGAGGCTAATATTACACACATACATGATGCATTTATATTCTGTACACTGTGATTAAGTGACACTGATCATTCCAGGTTATTTACTGCAGAATGGAGAGAAATATCTCTTATACCTGTGACTCAGATGAATGCAAACCCTTTGTCAAGTTAATGGGTAATAGCATCACTGATTTCAGTTATTTATTCTTGATCAATGCTTATGTAGCAAACGCAGCAGTCATACACAGTCTACTTTAAAATGAATTGCACTGCTTCAGCTAAACTCATCTGATGCAATCACTGAATTTACATAATCAACTGAGATGTGCATAGTTGGGCAATTCGTCTTCACAACACAAAGGCTCATGTTTGGCAGATACCGTCAACATTTCTGAAGTTATAGCTTCCCTTGAGGTTATGAACAGACCTTTCAAATCAAATGAATCAAGGTTTTCTCCCTCAAGATGCTTCTTCTGGCACCAAGCATAAAATATTTGTCTGCAATTGTCTCCCCTTTTTTTAAACTCTATTCAGGCAAAGTAGCCCAGTTTAGTCTGCTGAGCTGTAATCTACTAATTAAATCCTCGAATAACTTAAGATAGTTGTTTAAAAAAGACGGTCAGACACATCATGCACCCTTAGGAGCAACACAGAAAACTGTCTAAAAATATATATGTAATGTAGACAAATACTCGATTTACATCTGACATTAAAGTAACGTTGAGTGGAATCAAGAGAGTGGTTTGCTATTCACTCATGCTGGCGCTAGCCTGATTTCCAGAACTTGCATATTGGAGCTTTAACATTTGATTGTTGTCTGGATAAAAAAAAAAGCATGTTAATGTGTGATATATAAACATGAGTGGATCTCAGAGCCAACTCACTGATGCACTGCTGCAGGTCGCATATTACAATGAAAAATTCTTGCTTTACGTACTTTTTACAGTAGATAAATATATAAACAATGGGCTTATCATTCCCCCTTTATCATCAGTACCCTCTCACAAATGCTGATAGTTGTTTCATCAACATTTAAACTGGTGCACTTCCGCAACTGAACAGACGAGGAGTGTCCCTGCGGTGGTATTTCTTATAGTGTGCAGCCTTACCTAAGCATGAGATTCATCAACTGAAGCCCTTCTCCTCTAAGGAAGCGGTCCCGATTGGAGGGCAGCATGAGGCAGGAACACAGAGCATCGAAGAGGTTCTCCATCATCTCCTGCTCCTCGGCTGTGGACGGGTTGTGACGTTTAAACACCTGAGAGAGAAGGCAGGACAAGAGCACACTGCGTTGGCATGGACGTTTCTTTTGCATTACAAGGCAATTCTTCAACAACAGTTTCTAAATAGAATCATTTAAGAAAGTTAGGAAATTAAGCCTTTCTAATGACAGAAAATGAGCCTAGTGTGACAAAAGTATTAGCCAGGTATTTACTATACTGTACCTATGAGAACAAAAAGAGACAAGGTGGGACAAGTCTACCAGCCACACTTAAAATGCTCGTCAATAAAAGATTAATTGCTAATCTGGTGGGTTATTAATGATCATTTGAATGTCTCATTCTAGCCACAAAATGTCACAGGATGCTCAGAGCATTTCTTTTTTTAACATTATCCATGTTAAAACCTGGGCCTGGCAATACTTCTGTTTGAGCAATTTCTGAGACTTATCCTTGTAAGAATCAAATGGATGATGGGTCAATAAGCGTCGTAGTGGCAGTGCAACCTAAAAATAGAAAGTAAAAGCAAAATCTTACAGATAGTTGCTGCAGTAACACATCAATGCCATCCATCTCACCGAGCAGTTCTCTGGTACCTGTGGAAAAGAGAAATAAAGGAGGAGAAATACTAAGAAATAAAACAGGACAAGAGGGAGATTATAGGAAAACAAAAAACTGATGATGATGAAGTATGAAAGCAAAGGAGAAAAAGACAAATGAGAGAAAATGACAGAAGTGCTACAGTCATACAACGAGCACAAACACTGAACAACATGCTGGCCACCAGGCTGCAATCGGAGAAAGACATTGAACAAAAATCTGGGCAAATAAAGGAATAATGTATATGTGTATCCTCACAATTTATTCCATATGTGGCACCACGTGGAGGTGAGAGCCAACTGTAAAATGCAACAATCCCAACAGCCAGAAATCCTAAAAAGTGACATCAGGAATGCACACTGGTGTTTACCACAATATTATGGGCTTTGCATGCGTTAGTCAAGTGTTCATAACTAACAGCAAAATTTGATATGGAAAAAAGATTAATCTACCGTGTCTTAATTAGTAGGGATGAAACGCTCTTCTCATTTGCAGCATCAAGTATTTTATACATAAAACCTGCAGAGTGGTGTTTTTAGTCGAACTTGACAGCAGGAAGCAATAATTATATTCCAATTAGTACATTTAAAAAAAATTCCAAAATGTCATTTTCCCAAGAGAAGTCTTGTGATTTGCCTTATTCTTACTTCAAGACACAGACTGTATATTAGATTAGATTATAAATAAAAGCACATTTCCTTTGGTTTGTGAAAAATAACATTTTTTGTTGTTGATTGTATTTAAAGAGCAGTAGAGAGAAGGTGAAAAAAGGCAGCACCAGTGAAGAGGAGAATGAGTGCAAAATAACACACGACTCCCACTGAATATCAATATGGTCTGTACATTAATGAGACACCTGATAGTCCTGCATCTATTTGAGGCTTTGCAGGTTTTTAGTGATGGATGGTAGTGTGAAGGACAGCAAACAGACAAGACGAGAGGAAGAAGAGAAGTGGGCTGGGAAGACTGACAGAGGAGTGGGAGAATGGAGAGAGAAAACAAGGAAGCATGAAAGGTACCCTGGGAAAGAACAAGAAATGGCAAAGGAAATGAAAAACGGGGCGGAGCCAAGAAAGGTTACAGACAGAGAGCAATGGAAAGGAGACAAAAAGGAGGAAGGGAAGGACACAAAGAGAGAACAAGGAAACACTAACATGGACAGGCAAAAGAAATGTGAGAAAGAAGTAAGACAATGATCGGATCAGAACTTGAAAATGTGGAAGAAGAAAGTAAAGACATGAAAAAGGGGCACTATACTGAAGAAACAGTGATCGGTGTGACAAACCCACAAACACACTTACCATCATTGTTTTGCAGCAAGATAGCCAGGATTTCACTGCAGTACAGCTTATTAGCATCAAAATGCATTTT
>NW_018128006.1:1363544-1370389 GCF_001952655.1 Monopterus albus | reverse complement strand
TGTTCCCCAGAGTCCAGAGTATAAGAAAATCACAATTCTACAACAGAATCTGCATTTTTAAACTGTAAGCAAAGTTTCTATATGGTAATGATATACAGTTAAGTTATCTGAAAATTCATTTCATGCATAAAATGTGTTTATTAACACAAACGAATTCAGCTGCAACCAAAATTACTAGATCAAAAAAAAATTGTCATTACATGGGCATTTCCAAACCCATTTACAGTCACGGTTCATTGTTCATAAGTGAAAATGTGACACAGAAATGCTTATTATTGCACTTCAAAATAAACTAAATGGAAAAAAATGAAATTATGCTGCATGATCCCTTCAAGGTAATGTGAAACATATCATGGTGAAATTGCCTCAGCTCTGTTTTTTAAAAACTGTTTTAGAAGATCCTGACTTAATAATACAAGCAATTAGTTGTAGAATAGAAGGCTTTGCAGTAAAGGTAAAGATAATAACTAAGGCTGCAACTATTATTTTCTTAATTAATTTATCTAGAGGTTGTTCTTGTTTGGTCTGCATTGTTATGTACAATCTCCTAGAGGCCAAGGTAATGCCACGAAATGCCTGTTTTGGACAAAACTTAAAAATAACTAATTTAGTACAATGTTAAAACATAAAAAAGCAGCAAATTTTCTCATTTGAGAAACTTAAAGTGAATTTATATTACAATTTTTTACGTAAAGGATTTAGTGAGATCTAGCAGTGGGGTTGGTGACTGCAACATTCAGCAAAGCTTTCATACATTGTGTTCAACAGCCCTCACGGCGATTTCAAAGCGATTACCGTAAATATAGGATAAATTGTGTTTAAACAAGCTCAGCTGACTTGACCGAACAAAAGCTAATGGCAGCTCACTTCAGCACAGTGTAATTTTAAAGAAGTCAGAATGCACACATATTAAGATGTGCAATTATACCATTTTATTCATTAGGTCTATTAGTAAACACTCAGCCAGACTTTAAATGTCTATCTTGGCCACTCCAAGTATAATACCATGATTACAGTACATGAAAAGAAGGGCAACAAAGGTGGAATGACAGCTGGCTTGACCAGGTTTTTGCGAAAGACGGCCAACTTAACCACAGCTAACATTATCCCAATTCTTTGTCTTTGCTTCATTGACAACAGGGATTCACCGACTTCCTCTTTCTTGGATTAAAGTTTAACTATGATCTTCCATTTAACAAATTATAGCTCTTAAACTCACAACAGAGCTTCTTGTTTCTAATGTTTCTTATTTATCTTCCAACTGTCTCCTAATCCAAGCTGCTACCTCCACATGAAAATGCAAAATTCTCACCAGTGTGTGGTTTGCCCTACTGTGGCTACTGTGAAAAACATGCAACTTAACATGGCAGCCTCCATGATGGGGGCCTGCTCCTATGTAGATATATAAGCCTCATTCTAAGCTAATGAAAACACAGTGATTCTTATTTTCTGGTGACAGCACGTGAATGAAAACACAACTATGCATACTATAGCCCATTTCTGCTCATAAATCCTTGAAGATCTTACAAACTGCAAATTTAAAAATTAACTTCAACAATTCTAATCGAAATAATTGCCAATTCATTTTCCATCAATTAATTGAACAATCAACTAATTGTTATGGCTCTAAACAACTAACTTTGTACAATTCCCAGTCCCATTCTTACCTTGATTCTCTTGAGCAGCCACTGCATGAGTCCCTGCTGAGCTGCCTCAGTGCACAGGCCTGGTCTGAACTCTGCCATGTTTTCTATGATAGCTTAGGAAGAAACGCAAAATGAACAATCAGTATTTACTCTCCAAGCTTCATGTGTACTAGCGATGGGCATTTCAAGCTCAGATGCTATTTTAACTATTTTGACAATTATTCACAGATCACAAAGACACCACAGTAGTGCCTGGCATCATACTGCCTTACAACAGTGATGTATTCAGATTTTAAATGAGAGAAACAGCCTCAGTATAGAGGCTACTATGATTTTAGTATCATCAAAGCCCTCAATCAGTCACAAGATAACATACACAGATGCTATGAAAAAACATTTTGAAAGAGAAGAACTGTGAAATACACAGTAGTCATCTTTTTATAGAGGTCTCGTCTGGGTTCTGTCCCAGCTTCTTCTAATATTATCACAAGAAAGCTGTCTCTGCCACATGATATCTTTATCGGAGCAGACTGCAACAGAAGGAGACAGAGAGAAAGAGAATGTGGAGTGATGATGAAATGAGGGAGGAAAGGGAACTAAGAGGAATAAAGGGAAGAGAGGGAAAGTGGAAGGGAGGGAAGACAAGCCAAATATGAGGGGTGGAAAGCTTAGGGAATGAGAGACTCGAGGAGTGAGGGAATGTAACAAGATTTAGGAGAAAATAAACAAGAAATCAGAAAAAAAAAAACTATACAAAAAGAACAACATCTGGAAACACAGGTTGCAGATAGAGAAATGTTGAGAGAAAGAGACAGGAAACAGAGATGGAGGGGAAGGGTGCTAAGGGGGAGAGAGGAAGGGCCCTTATCAGTGATTCAAACACAGCCGACAGGCAGCATCCTGGAGAACAGCAGGCTCAGAGAAGAGAGCAGCCAAGGCAGACAAAAGGCTTCTTCAAGCCTGGAGAGCTCCCATGATAACACACACATACTGAGAGACATGCACACACACAGAACCTTCCACAAAGAATGCACCAGCGCTGCTCCCTCGCTGCAGCCCACACTAACAGAGAGCCAAACACACACACACCTAAACAGTCCTCCTGACACTTGGCCTCAATCTGGCAACAAAGAAAAAAAAAGTATCATCTCAGAAGACTCATTCAAACACAAGAAGAGCTGAGAGGCAGAAAACTCTGATTCCTGTGAGACTCAATGCAGAGACCATGACTTCTCAGACTAGCTGCTGACCCATGCCCCTTCCGAGACCTTCAGTCTACTTTTAAATCTGTCAAATCTATGTTGCAAACAATGATGACACAGACTCTCTATAACCTGCATACTTGACAGAAAAGCATTTTTCAAGTTCTTCCTCTTTGCCAGAACTTTTAAATGACACACTGACAGCTTGTAATGTTACTTCCCACCACTGAACAACAGGACAGTAACAGTCTCAGTTAGGAAAAGAGTTTCATATTTCATGGTGGAACCACTTATACTGGCCAGTTGAACTGGTCATTTCAAAACATTATTCGTGTATGAATGCCAAGTATACCACGCTTTTAGCTGCTTGATTCAGTATTGTGCATTTCCTCGATACAGTAACTCCTCGATCAGGTGATCGAGGAGTTACTGTATCTCTGTTTCTATCCTGTACTTATTTCAGTCAATCCACTTATTCCCACTGACTAAGTTGTGTTTATCTATGTCCTACAGCCCCAATATAGGCAACAAACAACACACCATTGGCAGTGTGGAAAAAATGAAACTAGCCTATTATTTTAGTCAAACAGCTGAAAATGTACCATGGGTAAAGAGGCAACGCATGAGTGAAGCTCTCTAGAAAACTAGCAGCTGGCCACCTTTGGCAGGACCCTCCCGCCTGTCACTCAACACAGCCACACGCGTACTTATGCATAGCCTTTAGCCTCAACATACTTTAAACGGGCTAGTTATATAAAAATTCACTCCCCCCAGTTTTCATGCAAAGGGAAATTAGCTATAGAGCCCAAAACTGTTTTTTTGTACTAGGTTGTAAACATTTTTTTATTTCTGCTGTAAATTTGGACCTTTTAAAATGGGAGTCTATGGGGATTAACTTCCTTTTGGAGGCAGCCTCAAGCAGCCATTCAAGGAACTGCAGGTTTTGGCACTTCATTTCTGTCTTGAAGGTTGCCACTTGGTAAGTACACAAAGAGTATATGGTGATAAAGTCTTCTGGGCACAAATTCACAAAAAAGTGCAACATAGTTAATGTTGGTGACAATGTGTCTTTGAATAAACACTAACTGGAAAATCAGTGTAAAGGCCTTGGTGCACATCTCCTTACCCAATGTGTTATAGATGCCGTCAGCTTCCTCTTTCACCTGTTCATCCAGCCGCTCCATGTCCTGCACCAGCAAAGCCACCACCTGACCCTCTAACTACAAACACAGAGAGATGAAGTCAGGGTTCTGACGCATGTTTACAACAACAAGGTTGAAGCAAATCCACCAGGGATGAAACACTTCATTCCTCTACACAGCTGCTATAAAACTGGTTTACTTTCCTAAAATAATTGAGGTTATTGATCAGTGTGCAACAGTGGAACATGGTTTATATTGTATTACACTTCACACATGAACAGCAAAAAAATAAAAAAAAAAGCTAAACGTTCTTCTTTCCAAATTAAATTTACATGACATTATAAAACCAAAAACATAAAATAACAGTATGATGGTTGGTTATGTAGCCAATGACCCAGTTCTGCGCAAATTTCCTCCTTAAATGCAACCTTTTCATTTTTTTAACAGAACACTATCAAATCTCACAACTTTCAACAATCAAATGAATCTTTATATTTTGCAAAGTCATTCCACGGTAAAGTGCAGAGGAAAGCAGGGGTGACAGACTGAAGGTTCACTTTTAAGCCTCTGTCTTGGCAGCGAAAGTTCAATTCCTATAAGCTTCTCTGAACATGTTAGAGCGTTATCAGTCAAGTCAAGATTGGAGACTCATAACCAAACAGGCCTAGGGGGTGCTGACTGGCTGGATGAAAGCACAATTACAGATGAAAGAAGATGGACAGTCGACAGATTTATGAGTCACCGAAGACCGTCGTGGATCATTTTGATTCATCTTATCAAGGATACCACCTGGCCTTGTGGCAACAAGGACAGAGAAACAGGAGGCATTAAAGCAAAGAGGAGAGACAAATGGATTCAACCAACCCTCATTTCCCTGAAACGTTTCCACTGGATGCTGTTGTAAAGAAGACTGTGGTTTATGGGTGCCCCATTGCATGGTAAATGAACTGCATTTATATAATGCCTTTACCCATAGAGCGTTACACAGCCACCTGAGCTACTCTCTCAACCAGTGTCACATCACAAGCCAATTCGCACACACTGTCAAGAGTCTCTGTCCCTGTCAGGTAAGAGCCCAACAAAAAAGAAAAAGCCCTTCAAAATGCTTCAGAGAGATGTGTTCTAGAGAGATATTGTTCCACTTAGTAGGAAAGCAATATTTCAACCCACAAAATCTTATGCTTACAGGGAAAACAAATCAAATAATATGCAGACTTCTTGCCATTACATCTGTCAGATGCTCTAGTGAGCTGATGACAAATAGAAAGTAGAATACTTCTTATCCTGAAGGATGTGCTTGTGGCACTGGTGAGTGTTCCAAAGTTGTTGTTGTTTTAACAATGGCAAAAAGAAGAGAGGAGGGTTCCTAAGCAGCATTACGCTACACCTGCTCCTTTTTGTGCTGCTCAGTCTAGATGTCTGACACTGTGGCTCCCTCTCATCAAGGAATTCATACAAGGATAATGTTGCCACCAGTACTGTAGCACTTCAGTCCATGACTGATACTTGAGTATTCAGGACACATGACTCAACCTGGACTTGAGTAGTGATGACTCTTGGACTCAGACTCAAGCACTGACTGCATTCAGATTCGGAATTTGGAAACAAGGATGTGGACTTTTTTGCTGTTGTTGTTTTGTAATAGGCCATAATAAATTGGCACAAGGTATTGAAGCTGATATTCACACTGTTCACTTCTATGTAGTGTATGTGTGCCTGTGTGTGCTTACGAGTGCATTTGTTTAGCTAGTGTGCCACACAGAGTTAAGTTATTTCCTTTTAAAATGGTGAGAGCTGTGTCAGTTGTGTTTAATGTAAACCTTAATGACTCAGACTCGGGTAATGGGGACTCAGCCTGGACTCGACTAACTATTCTTTAGTGACTCGGACTTGAACACTGGCAACTCACAACTCAATTCGGACTTGAGGTTTAGGAGGTTGCCACAGAGTTCGTTGGTTAGCTGTGAGCTACAACTGGAGCCCGTTTTTAAACCTACATGACCCTTTTTAAAGCCTATATAACCTGTTTCTGAGTGGATTTATTGGTGTTTATTAGCAACAGACATTCTCAGTGATATGCAATGATTTTCTCAATATTCTCAGGAGGTGTGGAAAGCCATATTAATCACTCTCATAACTGAGATATGCCTAAAAAAAGACTACAGCGATTTCAGAACACCGGCGTGTAACTGTCTCTTTCACCTCACACAGCATCTTTGTTTTGTGTGTCTTCTTTCATCTTTTCTTCAATTCTCTCCATACGTTTGGTTTTCAAACTGTGTGAAAGCTTCTGGTCGAGGTCATGAGCGCTCCTCTAAAAAGCTGACATTTTCTCACCTCTAGAAACACCTTAAAAGACTAACTATGGCAATTTTCCCAACAGGAGCTTGTGGGTATCGGTGGTTAAATAATGTGCCAGATAACAAAGGATTCATAATATTTCAATTTAAAAGACTGTATATCAGTGTGTGCCTTAACTGTAATGTCTCTGCAATGTAAATGAAGTAGTCAGACTGCTCAAAGACATCAAACAAAACAGGTGTGGTGAGAAACAACAACCAATATCCCTGATGGATGCCAACAGGAAGCAGCCTGGCACAGAACTTGGCACATTCAAGCCAACAGATTCTTTGATCAAGTGTCCTAGTGACAGCTGTGAAGCAGCAGAGGCACACAGTCCCCCGCATCCCACCCTCTCCACTCCCCACCATAGGTGTATCAGCACATCATTGTAGTCTGACCTTTGCCTGCGTCGCTCTAAATGCCAACAAACATAATGGGGCATCAAAAACCTTCCTTGACTCAGAGACAGCCCGACAGGCTCAGCAACAAGAAAGAAAGTGACAGAGAAGGGT
>NW_018128006.1:1355337-1363496 GCF_001952655.1 Monopterus albus | reverse complement strand
AAAAGAAAACCTACAGAGAACAGAAAGATCCAATAATTATGTGAAGGACATTACACATTAAACCGTAGACCTGCTCACCTCCCAAAATTCAGGGATTTAATTTAGCCTCATTTCGTTTTCTGAGAACAATAAAGTTGTGTATGTGCTCAACCAAAAAGCTCTATTTTAGTCTCATCTGTCCACAGGACATTCTCCCAGACAGACTGTGGCTTCCTCAGGTTTTTTGTTTATGTGTTTTCCTGGCTTCCTGACCAGCAACAGAATTATCCTGTCATTTTCAGGAGGAGGCTCTCCCTGTTTTAGCGTTCTGAAATAATTACAGACTATTTGGAGTTGTGATGGGTGTAAAGCTAACCTAGAGGTACCCAAGATTAAACATCAAATGGCTGGAAATTAGCATACCATGGGCTCTTTAAGTACCGACTCCACAAAGTGCTGCTTTATCAGTATCATCACATTAAAACTGACGTAAAATCCTGAACTCACCAGAGCATCGATGAGCACCTCAGCACCCTCCTCACTCTCATGGAGCGTGTCGATATCAGTCAGCTCCTGCAGCAGGTCCACCACTGCTATGGCGACATGTGATTTAGGCTAAGGACAAAAAGCTTAATGAGCTGTTGAGAAGTGCATATCATTTTAGTGTTCTCATTGTGTTCAAGATAATCACAGAAAAATTCATTCAATTATTTTTTAGCTTAATTCTCACCACTTATAGCTTGATTACGTTTGTTTTGTAAAGGCTTCATTTATTTTAATTTTGACCGAGTTTCAACTGATTCCTCTTTTAGCTGCTCTTAATAAATTTTAGCATCATTTGGTAAAATGTGCAGATTCACTACATAGTTTAATTGAAACTGACAAGCATATTATTATATTATATTTTAAACGATAGGGCTGCAATTGTCGACAAATTTAATCAAAGACCAAAAATCAATGTCTTAATATGTCTTGCAATAGTTTTTGATTTTTCTGCCCTGACCATGGCTCTCAGTCCCAAGCCCAGTCATTTCTTTTATACATACAGTTGTGTAGTCTATGTAGGGTATTAGGTTGCATGTTGTTCTGCCTGCCGCCACTAGGGACACTACTGCTGCCGTAGCATATCTTGCCTGAGCTCATGGGTATATTGTTCAGCTTCCTGTTTATATACTGCCATGCTACTGATCACATGTAAATATAGCTGTTGTTAAATCTTAGCCATCCTGCCTGATTACCGCAACACATACACAAACATAAACCTGGTAAAACAGCCTGCAAGTATATAGTTTAATTTCTTAAAAAGTCCTCAGTAGTATCTTAATACAATCCAATACTTTTGTTGGATTTGTCGAGGAAAAAAAACTGAATATCACCAGACTTATCCTTTAAAGACCAACATTAAATTCTGCATACAGGATGAATAGATCAAAATGAATAGACTGTCCCAGTCAGTCCATAGGTGAAAGGATATCAGTGTTTTCATGACTGAGGAGGCCCAGCAGTGAGTGGATGGCATTGAGCTCCACCAGCAGATGGTAGAGGTCTGGCATCGTAGCAATCACATGCATTTCCTGGATAATATCATTCAGATCCAGTTCCGACTCCATGAACCTGATTTAAAAAGCAAAAAACTTTGGTTAGCATTCGACGTTACCATCAATATCTTGTCATGAACTGAGGTGCTGCTGCTTTTTTAATCTGCACTCAGTTCTACTGACAGCACATCTTCAAATTTTGAGTCTTTGTTTAACCAATGAAAAACCAACATTTCATGTACATAACAGTGAGGGTCAGAGAGACAATCTACCAGAAAATGTATTTAACCACTAGATAAAAACTGTAGAGAGCTTTGGTAAATCCAAAGGGAGTTTAGCTTAATTTACATACAATATGTCAGTTATTAAAAAAAAAAAAGTTTAAATAAATGCACAAATCCAACCAAGGAAACCTTAGAATGCTGTCTCTCATTAATGGGCTTACTTCTCTGGATTATCCGGAAACTTAATCCTCAGCTCCTGATTTTTGTATGACCTTTTCTCAAAGGTCAGGATCATTTTCTTCACTGAACTCTCATCCACTGGCTCTGCCTGTTTGATTAGCCCAAGGGGGATTAAAAGAAAAAAAAAAACAAAGAAAGAGAGAAAGGATAAAGTGTTAATTGAGGCAACCTTTGCAAAAGCAAATGGCTAAAAGAATGTGTTTCTCATCCTCAGTCAATATGGTACCTCATTCCTAACAAAATATTTAATTATGTTGGAGGGCTTCATTTCTTGCTTAGATGTGATTGAGTTATCAAAAATCTCTGTTAAACTATCTAGTAAAATGATATTTACCCACAACCTTTCTCCACACAGTTCCTTATTGTGGAATAACAGGGTCATTACCATAAATCTCTTCAGGTGCTCGTGCATAGTGCTAATGCTGCTGTGGAATGCCAAGGAAAAGCTGATTGGTGTGACAGTGGCATAAATTTTGCCGCTGACTTACTGAACTCAGATGGCCATGTTTATCCTTGGAAGAATTCACCAGCAAGTTTAATATTAGTACTCCTAGAAATTAGCCAAGCAATTCCAACCGCTTTACTTCATCTGTTACAAAGTAGTATGTTTTTTTTCCTTAGTGTCAACCTATTTTACCCTCTCTAAGAGATGGTGATATCAATCTGATAGATAACAAAAATGTGACAGTTAAAATAGTTGGCCTAATTTCCAAAGAATAAACTTTTGGAAATTTTAATTCTCACTCTATACAAGTCAATCACGAGGCCCCTTTAAGGAGAAAATCTTTTTTCCTTTTATACAACTTGTCCTGTTGCTCCTAAAGTTAAAGAAACATAAAAAACATAATATCAGCAATATTTACTGTTATATACCCTTTTAACGATTTCTCACAAAAGATTTAAATTTGAAGTTGATTCCTGCATATTTTGCTCTCCTGAAATAGAAACCATCAGCCACCTGTTCTTTGAATGTCCACACTCCACCTTGTTTTGGTCTGACATTTATTACTGGTTGTCATTAAAAACTGACAATATTCCTTCCTTTAAGTATATAATGACAATTTATTTTATGGATGGTCCTCCTTATGCTGTTTTTCTTTCATGCTTGTGGTAGTAATGTTGTTTAAGGTTTGTTATACTAAGCCCAGTGTTGTGTTAAGCATAGACTTCTACCCTTTGGCTTGTTTGTATCCCCTAACTTGTTCTGTGTATACTTTCCTCTATGTTAATTAAGATTTTAAAAAAGCTTGCATTCTTCTGGTTTCGCACCGGTGACATGATAGAACGCCATCAACACGCCCACTAGCTCTATGCAAATACTCCAGTCTACATGCTGCTGTATTCTCACATGGGGTCACTCCAGCGCCACTCGGACCTTCTGTGGACTTGGTACTAGGGAGCTGCCAGAGTAAATTAAGGTTCAGGTCAACTGACTCAGACATTTGTGGTCTCACATGCAGCTCCCCCAGGTAATGTCTAGAGAATTTCAGGGTTCCAGTGCATGTCTGAAAGGGGCTTTTGTGTGTGGTGGAGAGTGGCCAGAGGTTTTCTACAGTGACAAGGAATCTGAGTGCATTTCACTGGAAAGGGAATGTGTTTGACCTCTTGATGGCTTAAGAGCATGTGAAGTGTTAGACATATAATGACAGGTTAGAAAATTACAACTGCCCGACATTATGGAATGGTGCAGCACTTTGCTGTGAGCAGCTCTGGACACAGTGACTATTTGAAAAAGGCTGCAGTGTGGAATATTCAGAACAGAATAAAAAGTGGGCAGGTTTCTAATGCACTACTTTATATGGCAACACTGGTACTGAGGAGTTCTTTATTTATAAGAAACAATCATGCAGAAACTTTCAATTTTCAGATTTTTTTTCTATATCCAGTGCTTTTCCACTGTGCTCAGGGAATAGTATTACAGGTTTGGACTTGAATTGAGTGAACAAAGAGGACAGACTCAAGCCTAAGAAAAATCCACCATGATGAAATTCGGAGGTATAGCTACAAGCTGAAACTTCATCCTGAATTAAAACTCAGGGCATGATCACATCAATCTTTGGCCACACTCAAACTGAATAGCTGACATGTAATATATACTGGTCGCAAGTTTCAATATTGATCACTTAAAATTTGTCTGATATAAATATACACAGCCCCATTTATAATATTAACCTACAAATAAACACACAACTGTAAAATACAGGACATTTAGATATATAGCATACACACACCTACAGCAGCAACTGGGGCACAGCTATATGCAAAACTCTGTTGATGTTTGAAGGGAAAAGGAGTAAATTCATCCCCTGAGAAAATAGACATTAAAAGTGAACATTTCATGTCTCTAAACTGCAAATACAATGATTTGATTTGGCCCTCTGCAACTTTAAGGATGCTGTAACAACATTACATTGAATGTTTCAAGAAGCAGAGCTGAGGTGGATGATGGACGCTGAGTCACCATAGTTCTAAAAACTCAACCTTAAAGCTGTTATATCCCTACACCATACTTAAATGGTAATGTGTTCACTAATGACATCTATATGGTTCTTTTTATATCCTGTCTAGAGTGGACAATGAAGACATTCAAAACTGAAATAACTGCAACAACTACAAATACATAATAAAACATATAGTAACAACTTGTATACTATACGTCATATACGTAGTATAACCATAGTCTTTAAGTAATAGCAAAAAGTATCCTGCTTTGGGGTTGTCGCAACGTTAAAAATGCTTCAACATCAATATTTATAACCGATACATCCTTTATGAGCTTTTTGATTTTTTAAATGCTTCAACCATTCATTAAAACAAACATGTCTTCAGTATAACGATATAGCTGGTTGCCAACCGCCAGTAAAATCCACAGAAAAAGACAAATATCGCTCTGTAACTGCTGTGTGCTTGCATCAGTCTCCAATCACTGCTTGGCTCAGAAAATGCTACAGGTTCAGAAATTCATGGCAGCTGCACTAGAATCAGCAGAGTCTGAGTGATTCAGTGTAAAAGTTTCCAAAGACCCAATGCTGAACAAGTATGGGAGTACCTCATTTTATCAAAAAACAAAAAGGTGGTGAGTACACTGGGAAAAATTTCCTTGGCATACCACAACAGCATTAGCGCTATGCACAAGCACCTGAAGAGAAAACACAGGTGCCGTCTTAGATGATGTACAGCCAAAAAAGGCTTAACCAGTACAAGTGTTGTCTATTTATGTTTATTAAATTATTATTAGTAAAAAAAAAAAAAAATTATAAAGCTTCTTAATATCTCTTTGCCTTCTAAAACTTTAAAGTTGGCTACTAATTTCCACTGAATAAATGTTTGAGAAAATGTTTAGGCTGGGCTTATACTAAATTTATTGACGTTATCAATGTGTGTGTGCTGTGTTCACGCTTATTTTATACAGTCTCTGGTTCTTGGCTTGTTGGAATTCACACCTTTTTGGAAGAAAATGAATTGTTTAGATAAATTGACTAATCTGAAAAAAGTTCATCAATTAATCAGTAGAAAAATAGTTGTTAGTAGCAGCTCTGTCATGTCTAAATATAATCTGTTTACAATTGAGAAGGAGATGGACTCACTGTTAAATAAAGCCTCTAGATATTGTTTCTGAATAAACATGACATTTGGGAGAACCCATGTAACAGTTCTGTAATAATTCTATAATAATTTTCCCCACCTCAGGTTCATCTTCATCCTGGTCCATCAGTTTCTCCAGTTTCTTCTTGTCTGAAGTCAGCTCCTCGGTCTCAACCCCTCCTTCAGTTCCTACTCCTCCTGCTGCTGCTGCTGCTTCCCGATATCTGGCCAGCTCCCTGGCACCCAGCCCCTTCTGCTGCTTCCCTCCTCTGGAGTCTTCCTCTCCTCCTGCTGCTCCTCCATCCTCCTCTCTTGGACGCTTTGCTCCTCTATCAGGCTGCAAGATAGAGATGTAATTATTTACACAGGAATTTGGCCTGTTCAGGAAAGTATATAAACATATATATTAGGTCTTGAAATGACTAAGGTGTAGCTTGTGTTATATAATAAGGAACTTAAAAGTAGACTACTCTGCTTAATGTTTTTAAAAATAACACATCTCCACATACCTGGCCAGACAATCATGACAAAAAGGTAAATTCAGTAAGGAAACACAGCATCACAGCTTTTCATCATTTGTTCCCTTCGTTACTGTCACATAAGTACATCCTCCACACAGCACCAATAACACCAACATCAGAACCTAATCTCAGAAACTTCAAACTTTTAAAACATGCTGCACAAAGCAGTTTAAACCTTTGTTAAAAAGGTGTTATTTTTCTTAATTTTGACTGTTATTTAGAGGGTCATTTGTGTGCAAATGAATCCCAGTGCGTCTGTAGGAATCGTATAAGCAAAAGGGTATTAACGTGCTTATTGGACAATGGCATTCGTAATCGAAATGACTTTCTTTGACAAATGACTGCACCCTCGGAACCGGTGTACAAAATAAGTGTTTAAATGCTTCCTATTACTTAGGTTGTAATAGCGTAAATTTGTGTCGTAACAGACCTCTTCATTCATAGCAACAACCTTACCTACCGAACTTGTTTAGCTAACACGCTAACTGCTAACGTTGTTCATTAATAAACAGTGACTAGAGGATTCGCTATTTATTATAAGCTATTCCTTAATCACGCAGGTGCTACAAAACTGTAATCTAATGCAGTTTACTGATGGACAAGCAACGACTAACGTTAAGTTAAGGGCTGCTTGCTAACGTGCCCAAGAAGCTGCTAGCAATGCTATTGCATGCAATCCAGTGAATGAGATAAGTTTATGTTAGCTAAGGTAGAGTTCCCTAACATTAACGAACAGAATAAAATGTCTACCTGATAACTCAGGAGCTCTCCAACATCCATTTGTCTGGGCTAAAATCCTCAACAGTAACACTGTTTTGTTCAGATTTAGGGGGTAAAGCCTGCACATAAAGCAATTAGCTATTCGGTTAACAACAAGCCCCTAACATAAGCTACACACATGCCTGCCGTAAAGCGACTTTACTTATAGTCGCAGCATACTGTCGTAAAATTTGATTGTACTCTATGATTACCTACAAGTTGTGCGAATAAACACACATACAAAACTTAATTTTTTATAAAAACAAGTATAAGTAAAAACACCCCACAAAATATAGATTAATTAGAAATAGCTCTAATAGTAACATCTCATTCTGCTTAATGCATCCATTATAGCTCGAAAATATAATACATAACAATCTGAAATGGGTAGTTTTGCAACATTAGCAGCTATAACTGGAACTTTTTGCACATTAGTAGTAATTTTGATTATTCTACTAATGTACTCATAACTGTTCTTATTTGTACTGGAGTATGTTTGCACATGCAGGTGAACTTCTAAACTTCTGTCATGAGGCTAACTGATTTTGAGTTAAAAATAATAAATTAAGTGTTACTGCCTATTGTAAGACATATTGTTATTACTCACTGTAAGAGGTATTGCAAGGTAATGTGTATTTATCAGAATGTGTGTATAGCTAGGCTTTTAATTAAAGTTTTTAAAGCTACTGACAGATGGACAGTAAGGTGTATGTGCTGCATGAACACAATGATGACAAGCCACATGTTCATCTGATCTGGATGAGCCTGGAAAGTAAAAGACAAGGCCTATGGTACTGTAATCCATGCATGCAAAGTTCAATGCATCATTTTTGTGTGGCCCATCAATGGGTAAAATGTGAGGTAAACTGGCATGTGAAAAATTCGGTGTCTTATTTAATTCCAATAAAGCAAAAAAGTTTCATATCAAGAAGCCATTTTCAAGAAGACATTTTAACATTTCACAGTATCAAAAGCATAGTAAATAATAAAGTTAATGATGGCTGAATTCCATTTGGCTTCAGTTTTCAGTCCTGGTATTGTACATACTGGGACACTTGAAAACAATGAAGTAATTGTTAAGGCTATTAGTAAAACGTGCAGTTTTTCTACTATGACAGCAAAATATTTGGCTATAAAATCCATCCATTATGAACCTATGTCCCCTCCTTGAACCGCCACCTTATTGTGGTGGAGGGGTTTGAGTACCCGAGTGATCCCAGGAGCTATGGGCTCCAACCCTGGAGCCAGGCCCGGGGTTGGGGCTCGAATGCGAGCGCCTGGTGGCCGGGCCTCCCCCCACCAGGCCCGGCCCG
>NW_018128006.1:1352301-1352655 GCF_001952655.1 Monopterus albus | reverse complement strand
AGGTGTTCCAGGCATGTCCCACCGGGAGGAGGCCCCGGGGAAGACCCAGGACACGCTGGAGGGACTATGTCTCTCGGCTGGCCTGGGAACGCCGCGGCATTCCCCCGGAGGAGCTGGAGGAAGTGTCTGGAGAGAGGGAGGTCTGGGCATCTTTGCTTAGACTGCTGCCCCCGCGACCCGGCCCCGGATAAGCGGAAGAAAATGGATGGATGGATGGATGAACCTATGTTAAAAGGTGCTATACAAATAAAGCTATGATTTATTGATTGAGTGATATAAATACCCTAATAATCCTGACTGCAGATGATCGACATCTTGTTTTTATTCTCATTTGCTTGACCTCTCTGTCCACTT
>NW_018128006.1:1349664-1352224 GCF_001952655.1 Monopterus albus | reverse complement strand
TGTTAAAATCAAATCAGTGATTGTGAATCTAATCCAGCTCCTATAAACCAACCACTACTTTTCATTATCTACATGCATACATCTAAACATCGTCTAAGATGATACAGAAAAGTATCTTCACACAAAGCCTTCCACCTGTCCCTTGTGTCACTCATCAACTGCCTTCATGGCATGAAAACCTGAATAAACATGCTCAAACACCAGCACCAACAATACAGAACTCATGGTTGTATGGCATCCAAGACCATACTCCATAGGGTCAATGATCTGGTGCTGTCCACTGACAGCTGCTCTATCTTCCCCTCTACTAAGGTCCACAGCCTGGACCTCAGTAGATTCCTTCATTTGAAATTGATTAAAATCATCAGATCTCTTTTTTCCCTCTTGAGGAACATTTCCAGTCTCTGGACATCATTTTTCGTCTCTGTTGCAGAAATATTCAACCATGCATTTTCTATATTTCATCTGGACTATTATAACAGAATTCAAATTGAACTGTCCAGTGAAGACCTGGACTGACTCCAGTATGTCCAGAATTCTGCTGCCAGGGTTCAATACACTTTCTAAACCTCAGCAACGCATCTAACCCGACCTAACAGCATTTCCAATGACTTCCTAAAAAGTTCCATGATTTGAGTTTTTTTTACAAGTAATTTTGAGAATGTTAGAAAACAGTGGTTAGATGTATCAAGTCAAACCCATAAAGAAAATTGTTGTCTGAGCAATCCAATGACATACAGCCAGGGATATTTAGGAATAAAACAAGTATGTGACACAACTGGACAAATAAATAATATAAACATCAAATTTGTAATAGAACTGAAATGCACAAACAAAACTCACTGCATATTCTTTTAAAACATATCAAATACAGTAAACCAGTGAACTTGAAATGAACTAACTCTGAATTTCCTCCTCTGCTGCAGCTGCTTAAAGTCTCCATTAATACAAAACCTTCTTGTTCTACACAGTGATTAACACATTCCACAATCCCTGAAGGAGCCTTTTCATACACAACTGTGTGCTTAATGACATTGCCTCTTCATTTCCCTGGAGAATTAGCCCAGGAAACTATGTAGGATCATTTCTACAGAATAATTCGCCATTTCCTTTGAAACAGAACAATACAATCTCACACAAGCTGTGAGAGCTGATTGCATTAAATCACAAGGTCAGTGTGATTGTATCATGCTGCCGAGGCCAACACAAGTGTGCTCAAAATTCAGAGCGCCAATGCTATCATTAAGAGAAAGAGTGAGGGAGAGATGATGAGGACAGATTGTCGTTATCATTTTCCCCATTGCTAAGTCAAGTGGTGCAATCAAATGTTTTCTCTCCTCTTAGATGTGATTTGAGTTATGCATCACAGCAGTAGAGTCCTTAAGAGACCAACACACAACTGAAGCTCGAGTAGTTATTTGGATTTCCACAATAGTGAAGAGTTTAAAAGTTGTTTGGATGGCAAAGCAATAAGCCTGGCTACTAAATCTGTATCACCCTCCCCGCTAAGTAACTATTTTATTTAGAAAAAAGTTCAAAGTAACAAAAACATGACACATTGTGACAGAGCAAAATTAAAACTAACTAGGATGAAAAATGGCTCAAGACTCTCTTGGTGTATTTCTGTGGTCCTAGGAAATAAATCCCAAAAACTGTCTCTGAGGTAAAAGTCCCTCGAGTGCATTTTGATATGTATTTCCACAGCAAGGCCAAACTTGACGGAAGATTAAGTAAATTATCCCACTGCTGCAAAAGCACAAAGGTTGGCAGCAGGGTCATGAGAATGTCGCATATAAAATGCTTGCTATGGTTAACACATACCAGTGGTGGAAGACAGGCTGCAGGCAAAACTGAAATGATCCCTTTTTTGTAAATTGATGTTCGTTTAACAAGTGCATTCTTTTTATTTTACTTACCAAGGTTTTATTGCAGCACAGTAACGAGCATAGGGATTGTTAACTCGAAGTAATGTGTCACTTCAGCCAATGTCATGCCCTCCTCCTGTGGCCTCTACCCGCTGTGCTCTCTGTATGTAAATGTCACGCCATAAACACCAGAACCATATTTTCCAATCCACTGATCTCACTCACTGGTCTCTTCGTGTAGGCCTACTGATAAAATTCTCCTTACAAACTCAAAACCCAAGGAACTCAGAGTCAGTTGTATCAGCGTGCCCACATCAGTTTTACTCACTTATGTGAGTGAAATGCTCACACTGATAGTTGTTGGGCCTCTAGAAAGTACTACCCCCTGACTAGATACCCTTTTTGCAGGTAGAACTATGCCCCAAACCTAAATTTATACCCTGGCTCCTACAGTGGAAATGCAGGCAGAGGAATTACTTTCCGAAAAAGGTTCCTGCTTCCCAGGGAAAAATATTCTGGTGGAAGCGTAGCTTACACGATACACAAACCACTACATCTGTTTTGAAATACATGACTAATTTAATTAGAACCTTTTTAAGATCTACTGCCAACATTAGTGCATGTTAACTACAGTATGTTACAGTAAGTTAAGGTTAATAAAAAGTTTAAGCAAAATTTGGCTAATAAATTATGTG
>NW_018128006.1:1347655-1349632 GCF_001952655.1 Monopterus albus | reverse complement strand
GGAAAGACGATGGCTACATTTTGTTTACAAAGGAACAGCAGTTTGGTGACAGGATGTAAACAGCAGCGTTCCACACAAAACATTATATATTACATTCTCATTCACCACTAAAGCCTCTGCATTGATTTGAACACACTCCTTCCTGCAATGACACGTATGTGAGTATCCTGGTATTAGGGAAGGTGAGTCACACTCAGAGATAGTGCTTGAAGACTTAAAACACTAGAAAAATAATCTTGGATATGTAATCCAGTCAGAACTGTACACATGTGTACTTTGCCGAACCAAAGCCGTGTCTTCACAAACTCAAAGGAGTGGAAACACATTTCCAGACCAAAAACACAGTGCTGATTACCAAAATCAGAGAAACAGACAAGACAAATGGTTTGAGAGGAGGGTAACACAGGAGGAGGGCAGTGAGACACATTTTACTGCTGCGCTAGCATCCGTTTCCATGATAGTACTGATGGATGGGTGGGCCGACAAATTGCAGGACTTCCACACAGGAGACTGCTGTTCCTTTCCCATTTCTAGTCAAGAGTCGTCGTTTCTTTTAACCATCACTGTTCCACAACCTTAACCATGTGTTATTTTAACACAGGTTTCTCTTAAGCCTAACCAAGTTGTTTTGTCTTGAACCTAACCAAACCACTCCACAGTTTCAATGTTTATTGATGCTACCATGGTGTTAAATGTCCAGTAAATCTGCTATCATGCCTGCCACTGGTATCTCGGTAGGGATCTCTAGTGACCTGGATTTATTTTTCTTCAACCATCAGTTGTAGGTTTAGGTTGAAAGTTTAATGAACTTTGCTGGTTAATATAAGCTACATCCGAGTTATGGGGTCTGGTCTGCCAGCTCTAGTCATATAACAGGTTCAGTGATGAGCTCATTACATTTACATGTCTTTTTATCAAGTTAATATTTCCACGTACATTTACATAAATAATGACATATGCTAATCTTCATATGTAAAGAATAAAATTTAAATTTAAGTAATGTCATATGTCAATAGGAAATGAGTGAAATAATATTTGCATTTATCATTATCATACTGCTTTCTTTTATTATCATACTGCTTTCTTTTTCTTCTTTTTTATTTTTTTTATTTTTTTTTTTATGCAGAACAGCAATTTAAAATCCTGTAGTAAATGACCCCCGGCGGACAGAGATCCAGAGACAGAGTCCAGAGAGTAGTGAGGGACGATTCTGCAATCATCACTGAGTTGCTGTGTGGAAAAA
This sequence comes from Monopterus albus, assembly GCF_001952655.1. NCBI lineage: Eukaryota > Metazoa > Chordata > Actinopteri > Synbranchiformes > Synbranchidae > Monopterus > Monopterus albus. The sequence continues at coordinate 1,348,389 of NW_018128006.1, read as the reverse complement.
CTCTCCAAAATGCCTCTTTTGCACTTGAATTTGAGGTGAGGATGTGTTTGATGCTGCAATATTTGGCTTGCTGTGAAACATGAACAGACTAAATGTGTTATCTGTGGTAAAGGAAGATTAAAGCATAAGCACCTCAAATTTGTCACTTTAATCAGTGAAGTCTTTCTGAGGGCAATTCCTGTATGACATCAAAGCAGCATTATATTTTTGTCTAATGCATATTTTCTCTGCTGCAGCTTAGAAAGAGCCAAGCTTTTCTCTGTGACCCTCCTGCTGTGGAAGGTACGAGAAGTTGGGCTTACTAAGGCTTATTTAAGGACCTAAGGGATTATTTGGCAATGTATCTGCCTGCTGATCCTTATTCAGGTTGTCTGGCTTAAATGTTAACAGCAGCATATTGGTAAGCACTCATGTGCATATTGTAAGTTGTATGCAGCTGACATAAAACTACTGATGGATGTATGATAGCATGGTGCATTCTTGATAAGAATGAACAAGCTCAATCCTCTTTTCAATAAACTGTTTTCAAGAAAGCCAGTAAATGTCTAATAACTTTCCTGTTCATTGTCTGGTGCACCATTCTGACACAGATAAAGGCTGGAGGCTGCTGCTTGGCCTGCTATAACATGACAGAGAGACAAAGAAAAAGAAAGAGAGAGAAGATGGCAAGAGGCAAGACACACTAGACTTTAGCGATAACTAACTGGAGAAAGAGAGTTGGGGGGGGGGGGCTG
>NW_018128006.1:1347265-1347570 GCF_001952655.1 Monopterus albus | reverse complement strand
ATATTATGGCTGTGGTGGGGGCCCATGCCTTTAGGTTGATAGCAGACCAGGGGGAGCTAATCGGAGCAGCCTGCACATGCACACACTTAAAAAGACACACACATTGTTCATGGTGGGATGGAAGAGTTTTGAACATGATGTGATACAAAAACTCTCCAGTGAAACCAATACTGATGAAAGGTTTTTAGGTGGATTAGCAACTGCTTAAAGGCATGAAAATTAAATTAATTCATCTACTCACCCCAGTGTATAGTAAGTGGAGACCCAATATAAAGCCACAGAGCCACCAAATGCAGTGAGGCCAT
>NW_018128006.1:1337037-1347161 GCF_001952655.1 Monopterus albus | reverse complement strand
TAAATTCCCCACCCACCCCCATGTCGGGGCGGTCTTGTATTCCTTCCTTCAAGCTTGGGTCCTCTACCAGAGACCTGGGAGCTTGAGGGTCCTGCGCAGTATCTTAGCTATTCCTAGCACTGCACTCTTCTGGACAGAGATCTCAGATGTTGTTCCTGGGATCTGTTGGAGCCACTCTCCCAGTTTGGGGTTCACAGCCCCCAATGTTCCTATTACCACAGGGACCACTCGTGTCTTCACCTTCCACTTTTTTTCTAGCTCTTTTTTCGGCCCTTGGTATTTCTTGAGCTTCTCATGTTCCTTCTTCCTGATGTTGCTATCACTTAGGATCACTACATCTATAACTAGTAATAGTACTCTGAGGCTCGAATTTCCTGCAAGAAGGCTCTAAACTCATGTCTAAATTCCAGGTGCAAGTTGAATATGGGGGATGTTCAGCAGTGTTTTGTAATTTTGGTGACCATGAATGCAGCACTACTTTTGTGTGCAGCCAGGCATTACTGGGAAAATTTTGTATGGGGGCAGAATACATTATTACAGGGAGGAATACATCATGAGTAAGTGGAGTCAGGGCTGGCTTTAGCTATGTCCAATCAAACCAGCTTCTCTAATCCCCTTTAAAAAGCAGGATGGAAGCCTGACTGAGTGATGTCAATGATGTCAGGACATGAAAATCCACATATATAGTTTTTGTCTTCACAGTTTCAGAATGTATACAATTGGCAGGAGAAGAAGATAGAGGGGAAAATATTTCATATAAGTACTGCACATAAATAGTTACCTAGTAGTCTGCTAATATCACTGACCAGCATTTGTGCATGGAAGAAAGAAAGTCTCTGATCCTATAACCAGCAGCAAAGTGTAATTTACTCACCACCAAAGTTGCACTGCGCTGCCTAATTAACATACTCAGCCTCAACGGCGCCTCTCCTCCTACCAGTGTAAGCACATTCATTCATGGCAGGAAAATACCAAACACGCCAATGCACAACAAAAATTAGACATGCACCCAAGGAAAATTTCCTAGAGCCCTCAAATTTATGTGCATAGGTCTCAATAGATGCCAAAAATTTTAGTCTACACACACCAGGCACATGTGGGTTTGTGTGTCCTCCAGGTACAGTTCTGGGCTTGCACATCACTATACAAACAATAAAACCGCAGTCAATCAACCAGTACTTGATATGAACAACAAAAAAAACATGAAAATACTCTGTCCCAAGACTCCTGCTCTGTTCAGATCAAGCAATTTCTTTTAACTGGGGAAGGTTATTTTCCTCTGCTTTTAAAAAGTACCTGGAGTTAAATAGATCGACTACAAAATATGCCAAATAGCATCTGAACAAAATGACAGACCTACAAAATATAATTTACCTAAAGGTGCTTTAAGTTACCAGGTGTATTTGGGGAAGGTCTACTGAATCTGTGCTACAGCATAACAAAGAGGCTGACCATGCCTCATGCTTGGCCTTCATTTTCCAATCACCTCTGACTAGCACAACTGTTTCTCCTGCCTCACCTAATTTCTCAGATCCTGAAAGCCAATACATCACATATTTATCAGCCACCTCTGTAGCAACATACGACTGTTTGGAGTTTGTATTTGCCCATACTGTAACTTGGTGTTACCATCAGTACATCATTTTCCCCCTTTGTAATAAACTGTTTGACAATACTAACAGACAAACATTTGCACATTTATTAAAGACCTGATTAGGTATTTTCACTGTGGTCAGATCAGTGAAACCGCAATGTGGACACGTACTTCACTGCTCATACCCTGAGTGCACATGAACCATTTCTTACATATTGTTTCATTTTGATAATAATCGTTTGCTTCTGCATTTAGTGATCATCTGCTTGTAAACTTATTGTTTAATAATCAAGGTTATGAGTAGAATGTTTTATGATTTGTCAAAATGATTCATTAGTGCAAACCTTTTAGGAAAAGTAGAAATTATGTAAATAGGATTTTCAGTGTGAAAATTACAAACAGTTAAAATGGATTTATTGTTCAAACAGATCAAACTCTCCTCTTCTCCCTGACTGATATGGTTAGTGATACAAATTAAAAAGAGAAATAAGAGACCATGAAGAGAAAAGTCTTCCTAACTAATGCAGAAAATTGCTCTTTTGTCAGTTAAACCTACAGAACCACTATTTGTTTTTACTAAATGATGAGTTAGAAAAACAAATAATGTCTATGTATTGTGAATTATGTGACCCAGACTGCATGTGTGCTGAGCTAACAGCTGATAGGTCGATGAGGGTAAGAGATATGCTTGCATTAGAGTGAGAACAGCATAATGCTTGGTGTTAATCCCCCTCAAAGGCATAACCACAACAAGGATAAGACCTTGCACTAGATAGACTGAAGTTCCTTGCTCCAGGAAACTTGGAAGACGTGGTGTAAACAGAGCTCTCGTCATTCTGTCCACTTCAGCCTCAGCTAAAGGTCTGAACCGTTTAGCATGTTTAAGTATTCAACATTTGGTCACAAGTTCTACTACATACAATATCAGCTTTACTGCTGGCTGGATGCTACTGCACCAGCATGTGTAAAGGCATTTCTCTGAGCAAGAGTGACTGCATGTCCGGGGTAGTACGCACCAGTAAATGTCTATCTACACCACAATGTCAAAGCTTACACATGAAATATAATCGCTCTAGCCCCTTCTCATAAATCACATCTGAATTTGAGTCCCATGATTGTTATGCATTAATAACTGTCCCAATATATTTATATTAATTTACAACTTCTATACAATCCCCATCAATCTTGTTTTAAAATCAACAGTCATTTCCTTAGTTGTCTTTAGCTGAAGAGAAGAGGTAAGACACCACTAAACAAGTTTATCCACACTTCTACAATACTTAATTTCATCTTCAGTAATTAAACCAACAGCCGCAGTGTCATCAGAACTTTTGACATTAAAGACATCAGACGAGGTTCCCATGCATCGCTACATACTGTAAAGCAATTCCAACCCATAGGAAGCAACAACAAATAGAGATAAAAGGAATCAAACTGCTAACATGCAGCTCAGACTGTAAAATACATATCAAACATGGGACACTCGTGGGTGAACAACAAGCAAGATGAGATATTTGCTGTCGGTTTTGAAGGACGTAAAGGACACAATCTGCAGTTAGGCGAAGGGAAGAGAAATCCAATTTCACTGTGTATGCCGCAGTTGGATTTTAATGTCAGGCCTAAATGTACTCCAGCTGAATCATATTGAGAAGCAAATTGTGATGACTGATGTGAGATGAATGCTAAAGGAGCTACAAGTGAAACTGTTACTGGCTCCTGGCACAGAATGCAGCAGAATGCAGTAGCTTAATGTGTTTGACAAAGGCCTGAGCTCTGTGCTGTAATTAGCAAGCTTATTTGTTGCTTTTGTGACAATCTGACTTTGTTGTTTTACGACAGTTACAGGCTCTGATACTGTAGCTCAAGGTGACAGAAGATGGGGTCAAAAACATGTTACACTCTAATTGATTACATCTTGGAGTTCCTGTTTTTGTAGCCAGAGCAGATTAATTAAGGTCAAAGATTACTTGATGCTCCATATCTCCAGGTGTACAGCATGTCATTCTGTCAGTCCGTCTCTCTGTCCACGTTATCCCACTTACAGAGATCTGCAGCAGCAAGCCACGGGAGGTTGTCCTCTCCCTGTACGAGTCTGATCCCCACCGCCTGTGAAGTCAAATGTTGACAAAGAATCACAAACCACATCAGAATACTAAAGAGGCCAGAGAAGAGAGAGATAAAGAAGAGAGAGGAGAGTGTGTGTGTGCATGCCTGTGTGGATCTGTGAGCATTTATGTCCTCGCTGTATTCCTACACTATAAAAATTACAAGCCTGGCAAAGGCTCGTATTTTGCAGAAATTTACTCAGGTATCAGCTTTACTCAAGTTATACTGATGATGGCATTTTTGTGCAACTATACTGCTTCACATGCCCTTAAATTCTATTGGTATCACTTCAAATGACCATGAAGTGAACAATCATACAAATTTCAAGCAAATGTCCTGGAACATTTCACATTTACGTTGTCACACTATGATATTGAATCAAATCTCTGGTCAACCTTGATTTTTTTGTAGTGTGTGTGCTTATTATTCTTTTGTGCCTGGCAGTGTGAGTGTGCAGTTGCGTGAAGAAAAATAATAGGAGAGTAAAAGAGATATAATAGAGATGAAAGGCCACTGGTGAGTGGAGGGCTGGCCTGCACGGCTCTGTGGTTTCTGAAGGGTGTCTTGGCCTTTCATGCAAATGAGCCCACATCTTATCAGGTCTCCAAGACACCGAGTCCAAATAATGAATACTTGGCCACAGTGCTCGGGTGCGCTTGATTTGGTCTGTCAAGCACATTGAAGCCTCCAGACTAAAAAGCACTAAGCCTTAGTTGCATGAAGAGTCAGACGTAATGATGTGTGTGTAACCTCAGTTGACGAGATGCACAAAGTTTCAACATATACCAACAATACTTTCAGTAATGTCGGTTTCTTTTTCTCGTCTGGTGTAGATTTAATGAAGCACTCAGTGAAACCTGAAATGTGACCATGTGGATAACTAACAGCATTAGACCAAGTACAAACTGATAATATCCCTCTTGTTCCATCTGCAAATCTGACAATGATGAACAGCTGTAATTTTGGACAAAGGCACATCTGTTCTGTTCTATTTGCTACAATCATACTTCTGGTCCCAGCTAGTGAATGGCTCTTTTTTATATGAAATAAACTACATTTGTTGTTGTGTTGAATATACAGTAAAAAAGATGATAATCAGACTGTTGATATATATATATATATGCAGTATATACGTATATGTAATATTGTTGTTGTTGCTTAGCTACCTTTGCAGCAGAAAACACATGTTTGTGCCTTGAGACACAAAACTGAGTAAAAATCAGCAGAACCTTGCAAAGAACCTTCTAAAGACTAACTCTTGCTTCCCCTTTATTCTTTCATTTATATGAGTTCAGACTTACCTGATATAGTTGGCATTTAAAGTTCAAGAAAATTGCTCTTAAAGACAAGTTTTCAATAAATTCAACAACAAGTTCAATAAATGCATGTTTCCAAAGTCACTGAGCTAAGCAAGTGACTTGCTGTCTGTTTTTCTTTTCCCAAATGGATGCAGAGTTTTAATTATCTGTCCGATGTAGAGTGACACCGTATAGCAGAAATCTGAAACCTTACAGAATATAAAAGACAACAAAAAATGTCATGCAAGATTGAGACAATATCAAGAATAAACACATTTATATCTGCTGTGTGGATATGCAGTAAATAGCCTCAGCTTATGACTTTCATGTATTACATACACTCCATGAACGTCAAAATTGAAACTTGCTGACTGTTTTAACCCCATACTGTTGTTTCATGACATGCACCTAAATTCTGAAGATATTTATCAAATCCTTCTAATGATGCACAATCAAATATAACCCACTCAAGTCCAGGAAACATACAGGTCATACAGTTTCTTTTCAGTTAAGCAAAGATGGCGACAGGAAATGACGTCGTCTTTCTCGCTTTATGTGAAAGTTAAGCATGAATGTATTATTGAAACCTTATATTATCATCATTATTGTTCTATAGAAAATTAAGTGAAATAATTACTGGAATTGTTTAAACAACACATTCATGAAGTTGAGCCGCTTTCACACAAAGCCAGAGGGACGACTTTATTTCTGGTTGCCATCTTTGTTTTATATGAGAAGAACAGACATAGCCGAGAAACTTGTCAAAATGATCATTTTTTTCTGGACAGAACCAGGTTATTTTTGATTCCACTTTGTTAGAATAGTTTATAAGGATTTGAGAAATACCTTCAAAATTTGGGTGAGCGTTATGAACGGGGTTAAAACAGTCAGAAAGTCTCAGTTTCACAGGCTAACAGAAGATTAGCCCTGGGAGATGGGGCTAAGATATATATAGAGCCTCCTGTCTTAGTTTGATGAAGACATTTGAGTGTCTTCCCTGCCACCCTTTGCATTATCTTACATTACATGTCCTCTTTGTTGTGTCTCTTGTGGTCTACTGTCTTCTTGCTGCAGTCATCCCTTATCCTCATAGCAATCATTTAAGCTTAACCTTATCTTGAGATCACACTGATTTTCTTGCCGGTGTATCACTATTAACACATCTACCTGGGGACACTAATTCAGTGCCAGTGCCATTACTGGTGTATGAGGATGTTTTCTTTCTTGTCCCAGGTACCTCTTTGCCTGTGACATTTTCCTAATTCAGTTTGTTTACTGAGAGAAAAAGCGTGGGTTTAAAAACAACTGAGTCATTGCTCTGCCCTGCTGATGAAGTGAACAGATTGAAAAAGGGAAGGTTAATGAGATTTTCACCAAGTGTCCGTCTAGCAGTTTGAACTCAGAATAATTGACACACTCTGATTAAAATTAATTGACCTGCGAAATGAGTGTCTCCCTCAACAGTTAAGGATTGATGGATATTGCAGAGGGGTCAACAGAAAAGAAGACACTGATAAAAAAAAATGAAAATGATCTCAGTTTGGATGGAAGTAATGGACAGGTATTGTAAGTGGCAGCTCATACTCCACTAATGAATAAACAGGAGAATTAACAATCCTGTCTGCATACAGCTTTTATCTTAAACCTGCTCTAGACAGTCTATAAGAGTGACATCTCCTTTGGGACCAATTCTTTTCTACAAACAAAGGGATCCATGTTTTACTTAAGAGCCATTCATTTTATCGTTGTGCCCAAATCTCACTGCCTTTCATGAAATCCACTTCACTTCACTTTACGTGAACAGTGGGAACCAATTAGTCACAAGAGGTAGACGATTTTGGTTTAGGTCCCTTAAAGGCAGAATGAGTAGGATTTGTTGGTCGCTGTTTGTAAACTACAGTAGTTCAAGTTGGCCCTATAAGTACAGCTGAGGCTAATGGGAATGTCACTAGTTTTGCAGGTATTGGGTCATATATCTATTGGACAAATGATAGCTTTAACCTGACAAAGGTCCTAGAGGAAAAGTCCGGGCACCTCCAAAGTCTATACCACATTTTATCCAAATCCATCAAGTAGATGTTGATGTATTTCACAGGATAAATGAGTATTTTAGTTGCTCTTGGCATTTTTTTTGTGGGCACCTAAGATTATACACAACATTTCATGATATTTCAGCCAGTAGTTGTCCAGTGTCTTCAAAAAGTTTGGTTGTCAGAATGACAACAAAAGCCATGTTGCATCTCACATACACTGCCAGTGTCAGGTCCACAAAGATGAAAACTGTGGTTATACTGCTTTCAGGTCCATGAAATCCACAACATGTACACACGTTCTGTATGTTAGACTCCTGCTGGCATCACAATCAGAACTGCAAATGCAATCACATCAGCATTTTTGTCACGTACAACTAGGGTGCAGTAATTTGTCTTTGTGCCATTAAAGTAGAGACCCATAGATTCACACTTCACAGATACATGAACAACAAAAGCTCACATTCCTTGCAAAAAGACATTTACAGACATAGTATAATGTATATCTGTAGGGTTGACGGTTCGATTCCGGCTTCCCCAGTCCACATGTCAAAGAGTCCTTGGGGAAGACACTGAAATGCAAGTTGCTCCTGGTGAAATCACTGGTGTGTTAGTGCATGAACGTTTGTGAGCGTGAATGGGTGAATGGGCAAATAAAATGCTTTGAGCACATTTCAGTACACAGAGAAGCTCTATATCAGACCATTTACATACTAAAATTCCATTTAAGCAATAAAACTAGACATCACAGACAAATCCATTAGCCTTTAAATACAATGGAAATGAATTAATATTACAAGGTTCATATAGTTTTTCTGATTCTTCTCCTACATTTCCTTTAACAGTTAATGTGAATAATATGGTTCCTAGGCTGATGAAGCATTTCAAAATCTACATGTACATTATACCTTCAACATTCAGTCTATGTGAGAATGAAACTGGCTACTCTCTCATTATTGTATCAGCCTTATCATTTCAACCCTGAGGTAAAACTCATTTTCAACCCCCAAACGGCCCCTTTGTATAAACAGTTGACTGCAGTTCATAGACTACGGTGTTCGGCCGATTCACTTTCACTTCAAAGTGATGGGAACTGTAACCGAATAACCATTAAGACAGTAATGAGTACGCCACTTCAGGAATTAACTGAACAGAGACAGAATGTTTATCAGAAAGACTTTAATTGCTTAATTACTGTTCACTCCAAAATATCTTCCCTGTTAAAATGCAAGGCCAGATAGCAAGACTAAAGATGCTAAGAACCTTGCTTGGAGCAGGGATATAAAAATCAATGTTCCTCACATTTGGCAAGGCCATGGCTCACAAACATAACAAGGATGTTGATGGTAGAAGCAATAGTCCAGTGAGTGGGTATTATAGCTGCAGGGCCATAACCGAGGTGTGGTGGATGGATGGCGTTACACAGAGAACGTCATGCTCGAAAAGACTTTGTGTGTTTCATAAAAGAATGTTCTGCTTCACTGGCAAAGGGTCAATCAGGTTGATACAATAAAGAGGTGACAACAGTTGCCCAACACAACCCTGGCTTTCTTTTTGATTGTTTAACTGTTCTACAAAGCCTACTTATATTTGACTGGCCAAAATAGATGATCATTTTCAAGGTAGCAATCACTGAACTACTGAATATACCTTTAAGTCAATACATACAGTACAATATAAATCAAGCCAGTTCCCCTTCTGCCTTGACAACATGAATTAGCTCATCTTGGTCAGAAGTTATGAAAAGATGTAAAAGCTAGATTTGTCACATAAGTCTATATAAGCACAAAGACAACAATAAAAAATAAAGTAAAAGAGGACAACTCACTGTAATTCCCCAGTACATAGTGATTCAAATACATACAAACATTTGTTCTAGTGTTTCCAGTAACAAGTGGAATACCTAGTATTACTTTGCATAGGTTCAGTTAAAACCATTGTGACATTTTTTAAAACAAGTTAATCAACATAAAAAATTACACATACAATTCCTCAACACAGCATGAAAAGTAGGAGCATTATTAGTCACAAACATATTACTTGCACTTGTCCATCTTGGTAACTTAAGCAAGATTTTGAATGCATTATTATATGCCACCTGAAGCTTCTTTGTTGTTGTTTTACTATAAAATGGGTAACATGGAGCAATGAGCATTTATTTGGAGCTCTGGTGGATGTTAAGTCCAATATGCACTATTTTGTCTTTTCTCTTTTCTGTTCTACACCAACCTCTGAGAGAAATAGTAGGGTCTTTAGAGGCTAAATACTCTAGTATGTTCATCAGCTCATCGCTAATACAGTAGCAAATGATGGATTTATCAGAACCTTTTTGCTGAAAACAGTTGTTTGCTAGTGGAAATGAGGCTGAAGACAGCACTGGGAGTTGACCAAAGAGTGACATTACAGGCTTTACAATGAAACTCATAAGCTATAAGATGCTAAAATGAAATTCTTACTTTGCCGTCCACATGAATGCCACACAATACATATGAAATATAAAGTAGATAAATAAGTAACACTAAATCTAAGGCACTTTAAGCAGCAAAGGCAGCAATATAATAAAAATATATAAAAATTGTTATGGTTTAGTCCCCCTCACCAGGAGGGTGAGGGAGAACTGTTGGACTCAAGATGGCTGACCCAGGTGCTAGTACAAAAAAGGTGGTTTAATGGAATTAAAACATGACAACAAAACAGGGTCCATAATACATACAACAAGGGAAGGGCAGTGATGACTAAGGAGACCAGGACGGTAAACACACAAACTAACGACAGGAACTAGGATAGCAGGAGGATGAGAACGGACAGGTGAACAAAAAGAACCAACGTAAACAATGCAATCCACAGCGCAGAGACTGTCAGTGTGGAAGACAAAGCTCGTATTTCTGTATTGCTAACCGCATAATTAGCGTGATAAGGTCAAGCCAAAACGCACAGAGACTGTCAGCGTAGCATCTTACACACGTCTAAAAATATGCGGGTCAAACACAACCTTTGTCACTTACATAGGGTAAGTATTGTCCATTACATGTCGCAATGCTTCAGCGACGACGGGGCGTCTGCCAGAGGTATAAATAAGGAAGCCAACAAATCACC
>NW_018128006.1:1335349-1335989 GCF_001952655.1 Monopterus albus | reverse complement strand
TGGTGAAGGGAAAGCTGTAATGAAGAGTATCCTGATGTAAGACTCTCCATTTTTCCAGGTGAGAAAGGGAATAGTGGAGGGCAGCCGTGATGGTGTCTGAGGTGGCCCTGTTGGGCCGGTAGGCATACTGCATGGGGTCCAGGGTGTCCAGTATACTGCTCTGAATGCGGGCCAGCACCACTCTCTCAAAACACATCATAATGATTGGGGTGAGTGCCAGTGGCCTGTGTCTTCTTCTTGGGAAGGGGGACGATGGTTGTGGTCTTAAAGTAGGTGGGAACGATGCTCTCGCTGAGGGAGAGGTTGAAGATGGTGGTGAGAATATCAGCCAGTTCGTTGGCACATGCTCTGAGAGCCCTCCCAGGGATGTTGTCTGGTCCTGCTGCTTTGCAGGGGTTGATCTTCCTCAGGACTGTGCGTACCTGGCCTGGTGAGACAGTTAGTGGAGGGGAGGTGGGGGGTGGGTGGTCTCGGTGTGTGTGTGCCTCCTCTCTGTGCTGTGGCTGGAGGTCTCAAAGTGGGTGTAGAAGGTGTTGAGGTCATCCGGCAGGCTGTCTGTGGAGCTGATGATGCTGGTGGTGGTCCTGTAGTCTGTGATGTGCTGCAGGCCTTGCCACATCCGTCCGGAGTCAGCAGTAGA
>NW_018128006.1:1313534-1334969 GCF_001952655.1 Monopterus albus | reverse complement strand
AGCCGCAGCAACAAGAGCGCTACGCCTTAACCACTAGCATAATCCTGTACGCTGACAGAAAAGTCCTCCAAGGTGGCTGCAGCTTTAAACACATTCCAGTATGTCTGAGCGAAACAGTCCTGCAGGGTGCCTTCAGTCTCCGGGGTCCAGAGTTTAATTTGCTTGGTGACAGGGTTTGTTTGTTTCAGTTTTTGTCTGTAAGCTGGATACAGGAGCAAAGAAATGTGGTCCGAGCGTCGGAGGTGGGGGCGGGGGATGCACCACGTATGTTACTGTAAACATGATCTAGTGTTCTTGCCCCGAGTGGGAATGTTCACATGTTGGTAATATTTGGGGAGTACAGTCCATAAATTGCACTGGTTAAAGTCGCCTGCAGCGATAAATACAGCACCTGGGTGTGCTGTCTCTAGCGCTGATGACATCATAGGCAAATCATTGGCAGTTTTAGTCTCTGTATGGAGACTTATGAAAATACTGTTAAATAGAAAATAACAGGCTTTATCTTTTAATACTGTTATAAGTATTGAGAGGAGCTGTGGACAAATGCAAGAGACGTTTGAGCTGAATGTATTAAATCAGGCTCAGGTAACGAGTGACAGAATTTGTTGATGTTAAAATTCTTTGGGTAATCCTTAACTGTAGCAGATCTGTTTTGTTTTTGTTTATGATAATCTTGTTGCCAGGGCCTTGGCAGCTTCATTAACATAGCATCCCAGACCTCCACCTAGAGTAGAGCAAGCTTTTAGCCTAGCATGGAGTCACCCTCGTTTGTCCCGCTTGCTTCTCCGTCTCCGGGTCGCTCTCCTGATTTCAGCCTGCTCGCTTGTGCCTGGTGCTCCAGAGGCTCCCTGAGAGTGATGGTGGTTGTCCTCGTTGTTGTTGTTGTTCTTGCTGTTGCTGTTGCAGGAGCGGACAATGAGTTGTAGCTCCAGTGGTATGAAACCAGTAAATTCCCAGTGGCTTTGTGAGTTGGCAACATCCAGCAATGCCTGTCTGTTGTATGTTCACAGTGCATGACATTTGTGTACTGCAGAAAACGTAAAAAACACACAAAAAAGAAGAAAACAAAGAAAAAGCCGGCATTTGAGAGTGGAACACGTAAACACGTCCGCCTCGGTGGGCGCCATGTTTACTCATCTCACCAATAGCCACCTGACCTACAGTATATAAATAGACTTTAACTGTGTAGTGCTGGTCTGGAAGATGAGCATGTTTCAGATTACATTACAGTCAGTCAGAAAAAGTATCATCACCTGACTATACTGAAATGTTCATGGCATCTTTAACACATCTTCAACCATGTTTTCTTCTCCTGCTCAACTATAGCACCTTGCATTCTCCTTCCAGCACATCTGCACCACTGGGACAATAATCTAGTAACAGTTAGAATAGACTATAATTATTCAGCTACCCAACGTTGTGCCATCATTACCCACCATACAACTTGTTAATATGCAGATCACCTTCCTTCTTTAGCTTGGTGGTAACAATGCAAAGGGAAATGTAGCATGAAAATACAATTACCATGCAAATAAATCATGTAAATGACACCACTGTGAGGAACCTGCAGTCCCTGTCACTGGTGTCCAATTTCTGCCATCCAATCAGGGGCAGGAGTGGTCTCATAAATTAAAGAAACTGTGTTAAACTCTGTCTGAACCTACACTTGTTCTACACTTAAAGTGTTTTTAAACAAAGGGTTTTATGAAATAAAGAATGCTAAATAGATTCACCTGGTGGGTATCAGAACATGAAAATATTATTAAATACATCTTAATTTTTCACTCCCTTCCTCCTTTTTTCTCATCTCTCCTTCCTTTATCTGTCTAGTCGTCAATGTCTTTTTTATCATTCTTTCCTTATCTCCTGCCTTCACTTATCAGTTTTCACTCTCCTTCTCATCTCTATCACTCCTTCCTGCCCCCATCTCTATCGCCTTTCCTTCCCCCCCTTTCCTTTCCCCCTTCCTCCCTACTCCTCCAACATCTCTTTGTCATTCTCTCTCATCACTTGTTTTCCTCCCTCTCTCCCAGGCCTGACTGATAGGGTGGTGAGGCGAGGCAGACGGATGGTAGGTGCAAGCCTCTGACACTGGGCCCCATTCAGACCCGGGAAATGATCGATGTTAAATCTAATTTTAAACACCCCAAGTTTAACTCCAGCAGACAGACGGAAAGTGGAGGCCAGCGTCTGGCAGCACAGCTGGGGCAACCTGATAAGACCAGCTGAAGTCTACCTGCATGAGTGTGTGTGTTGCCTTGAAACAGCTTCTTGACATGGGAACCATCTGTCCTGTACTTAAAGGAGAGCTGGAGGGTGAGACAGAGATGAGGATTTCTGTGTGCTTAGTGCTAATTTTACCATTATTAGCCACTCAAACTGCACAGAAACCAATATTTACAGATAAATAATTAGAGAAAAGTTCTGTTGATGTTGGCGCAGCCCCTACCAATGAAGCATAGAGATTATTCAATGCCCCAGTTTTTCTTGACTGGACTCTGCATTTATCACATGCACAAGGCAACATTTCTGTGTATGATGATATTCTCTTTGCATTTAGGAATATTTTAAATATCATAGTATTTGAGCACACAGTAGCATACCCATGAGGATGAAAAGGCCCACGAGAGGTAAAGTGCCAAATGTGATGACTTGTTAAATGAGCATCACAAGCAGAAGCAGCTGGACTGCTGTATCCCTGTTGATTGAATTGTCAAGGGCTTTCAAGTCCTTCTGCAAGGCTGACAAGATCTTTAGCATTGTAGACATGCATAGACAGAGATCTACCATGCATGTAGATTGAGAAGTGTGATCCTTGGGGAGGTATACTAGTTATGGGGAGGTGTGTGGAACAATTTGAAACAGCACTTACGTAGAAACAACATTAGAACATATTGGAATGGGAAAATATGTGTGTGTGTGGAGGGGATTTCTGCTTTTAGTAGCGTGTCAAGAATGGTAATATCTTAATTTAATGTCCCCCATTCATCCTTTATAAGCTGTGTTAATCATCTAGCTGTAAGCAAGAACCTTTAAAAGTGTTTATAATGTATACCAGTTATGGAGGGTTCACAGACTAAGACTGATAAGCCTTTGATTTGCTTACCACATTATAGCCTCTTTCAGACATGCACCTTACCCAGGAATTTGCCTACTATTTAAGTAGGTTATTTTAATCATCGTCTTTCCCACCCTGACAACTAGGGTTGTAGCCAGGATTTTAAAATAATAATTGTCGTTAGCCAAAATTCCACTACCAGAGAAATTTTGGTAACATTTTATTTTAAACCACACTTTTAGCATTAACAAAATGGTTAATGGTCTTATACTTTTATCATATTTTCCTATACAATGACATACCCTCAAAGCACTTTAAACTATTTCCCATGTACACACCAGTGATATCACCAGGAACAACTAGGGCTTCAATGTCTTGTTAAGGACACTTCTACACATAGACAGGGATGATGCTCTACCTACTGAGCCACAGCCACCAAATATAAAAGTGGCTAAACAGTTAAACTGTCTTTAATACATTATAACACACTATCATGTAGTGGTGGCTGTGAATTTACAGAATACATATAACTGTCCAGCACTTGCTTCTTTTGCTGTTTAGACATAGAGCTGCTATACATGAGATTTCTGGCAAGGCTTTGTTCAAACATGGCAGGGCCTGGCCAGGTACAGCCACAATATTCATGTGATATCCAGCGCTCAGGAGCGACAGACACTCTGTTATTCCTCTGCTCAAAGGATAAGCAGTTCTTTTCTCTCCATGTCGGCCCAATTTCCAACAATTTTGCATTAGCTCATGCTGCTAAAATGCATCTTGCCTGTATGCTATGTGTTCAACATCAGCTTTGTGCTAGTATTAGTGGTGTTAAATTCTTTATATATTTATGCCAAAATTTCACTGCCTGCCTGAAATGTATACCAAGATAGAGAGGGAGAAAGAAAGTGGCAGCAGTGGTCAAGTGAGCTAGAGAGTGGGTGAAGAGAGGGAGCAACGTTTAGCAAGAACAATGCAGTGAAACAGAGAAAATGTTGCACATTATGCTGTTGCACTGTTGTCAACTTGACCATGACCTTATCGGCAATTTGACCAGTTGAATTCAGACATGTAGCCAGTGTTGCAGAAATGACGTTATGAACATGAATGTTAATATTTAATATTCAGTACCTCTTTAGATTAGGACACCAAGCTAGCTAAACGGTTAATATTTAATGAACAATTAATTCATTCAAGCTCATTGGTAATTTTGGAGTTCTCAGCATTGCAAAAGGTTCATGGCTCCACCATGGCTGACATTCGAAATGCATGCCCACTTTAGGAAACACGTTTCCTAACTGTGCATATGACAAATAAACACTTTGACCTTTGACCTGACTGGAATGTGTAGACATTCTGTGGGGAGAAAGGAAAGTTAACTATTAAAATGAAAGAACACAAGTAAGAATTTTGTTAAGCACACAATCATAAAATGAGAATCAAAAGCACTTATATTTTTTCTGAGAAAATATCCATATAGTAGAATATATATCAGTCTAGTATTTGGAGCAATAATCTAAGTTAGGTGCCGAGGTGATGGTTGAGTTTCAGACATCTTAAAGACAACAAGCAGATTTAAATCAAACCTCATGGTAACATTTTCTTGTAGATGTTTTACACAGCCTGTGGTTAACACAATTTCATATTTACAAATCTAAGAACATTTCATTGTCAAAAAGAGGGTGTCAATATTGAGCCAAGTTTTATGGTGGTCTCTCCACATTCCAGTGTGGAGTCAGGGAGGTTAGCTGGTCACAGTGTCTTCGTTCCCCTGGATCAGATAAGAGGGCCAACTGTCTTGGGTTTGTTTTAGCTAGCTCAAACTTGCCCCAGGTCAAACTGTGAAGTCCAAGATGTGTATTCTAGTGTAGTAAAAGTCACAGTAAGAGGGTGTTTTGGATGAAGCTGTCTTTAGCTGACAATCAGCTGAGGTCTTGGGTCAGGGCGAGGTTTCTTTTCTGCTTCTAAATGCCTGGAATCAAATTAGTTTATTAATTATGAATATTCTAAGTTCCTTAGAATAAAACATCTCTTCCAAATGTCTGCTTTGGACTCGTGGGTACAACACTAATAAGAACACTGTTTAGGTTCAGCCAGGTAAAATTGGTCTAGTGCTGAAATCTGTTCCCCCGTTGAGATGTCCCCCCCCCGGTAAAACCGTGTTTCCAGGGGTTAGGGTTAGGATAAGGTTGGGGTTCATGTTAGTGGAAATGGAGGGAAAGATTTTGATACAACACCACAAACGCTTTGTCAGCTATGTGACTCAGGCTTTGTTCAGACATGATGCCTAGACATTAAATACCGACGGTGAAAGCAGACTACTGAGACATAGAGTTTGTTAGACAATATAAAACACTGATTAATATGCCCAGAGATGCATTAAAAGGGTATATCTTCAAGCCCAGCGAGTTACTGGCCTGAATGGCAGTTAGGTTGAGTTTTTAATTACACCTCACAGCTAAAGTCAGTGGGCCCATGTTGCTCTTATCATCATATTAGTGAGTTTCATAAACAGACAAAATTTAACAAATCACACTACATACTGTATAATGCCAGGATTTGGTCCACGGACAGCAGGAGACTTGTTTCCAGAGCATTTAGAGAATTATATTATAAAGCAAGGAGCCAAACCATTATGACCACTCACACATGAAGCAAGTAACGCTAACGATCTCGTAGCAACAGCAGATGTCAAAGTCTGGGATAAATCAAACAGCAAGTAAACAGATGAGGCCTGAGTGACTTTGACTAGAACCCAGGTGTTATGGCCAGATGACTGGGTCAGAGCATCTCAGAAACTCCAAAACTCAAACTCTGCATGTTTTGGTAAGTATCATTTTCAGCTTTTATTTACCAGCATGCAGTAAAGATGGACAGGAAAGCAGGGTCAGAGAAAGAAGGGGGAGAGCTGTAACAAAAGTCTGCAGCCAGGTTTGCACCATGGATGTCAGGAAACACATGCACAGGGCCCGCTGAAACACCTTAGCTATCTAGAGTGTCCTTGGTAATTATAGTTTTTCAAAATAAATACATACACAAGTCAAAACAAACACTAAGGATATGTATTAACTGATTTCTTGGAAAATATGTATTTAATTGGACTGGATGATTTTAAGTCTCAATACTGCACCAGGGAGCCGAATACACATTCAAATCTTGAGCACTACCACTCACCACATACTGCACAGTCTTTCTGTCTAGAGGAACACTTACACTTAAATAAAAGTCAGAGCAACAAGTTTTCTTTCTGCAACAGCAATGTGAATTCTGGTGTTTTCAGTGTTTTTCCTTTAAGCCTTTGTAACTCAGCTTGATGATGATTTATGGCTAGCTCGGGAAGCTGATTAAATCACTGAACAAAACACCAGGTAGCATTACCACGACCATCACCGCTCTGTATGGCCATCGCATGGCAACCCCCATGTTCCTATTTGCCTGTCTCTGCTTTGAACTGCTTGATTCTCTTTCGCTCACATTTGCTCTCTTCTTGTTACTTGCACTTTCTCACTCTGTTTCTTTTCTTTTCATGTGCACATAGAAGGTTGGGATCCCATTGAATTGAATTAATCACCATGGATATATGCTGCATTACAAGGCTGGGTTTTAAATAATGTTATTTTGTACAACTCAAAAGGCTGCAAAGAAATGAGAGGGCTCTGTAATGGGGTTTACATGTCTGAGGTAGTATCACATGCAGGTCTGGTGCAAATATACTGTATAGAGGCTTCAATTCCACTGCTGCCATCACACTGAAATGGGCTGAATGTAATTCACTCCACTGCAATGTGATAGTTCTCTGTTCACAGTATTGCTGTGTCGGTTTTGGCATGTTTTACATCTGTACTATCATTTTGCCTTGATTTCTCTGCCTCTCCATGATGTTTTCATTTTAAACAATTACAATTCAACATTGCAAATTCTGACCTGCAACTGAAAACCCCACCTGATCAGTAACATCTTAAAAAAATAGAATTAGTAGAGTTTGCAGCAGCAGATTTGTGTTAAATCTACCCCGGCAACAAGAAGAGGGTCTGATTGGAGATTAAATTAAACTGGTGTAGATAATATGTAATTGTGTAAACACAGTTCAACCCAGCATAAAAGGTATGTGGCCTTTAAAGCAGGGACTATACCTGTTGTAACTGCTCTTTCATGTCAGACACCTAATATACCAGTTAAACAGCCTCCCAGCAGCCCCAGCAGTTGATGGCTTGTAAATTGTTGATCAGTGGCCTGGCACAGGGAGGATAAATTGATTCCAGGAGAATCCTCCAGGAGTGAGGTTGTCTCTACAAAGGCCAAATATGCAGCCATGCATCAGAATTAGATGGGGAGGAAGACTGTAGAGAGAAGTGGGTGAAGATAGAAACAGAGAGAACAAGAGAAGGAGAAAGAAGGGTGAAAATGTCAGTGAATCTGTGTGTGTCAGAAAGAGGATATGTACAAAGGTGCAAGAAAGAGAAAGAGCAAGAGTGAAGAATTAAAGTGTGTGCATGCACCTGGTATTACTCACATTGTGGGGACCAAACCTGTTTACACACCCACATTGTGGGAACTTGGCCTGTAGCAGCGACGAGATGTTGGTCCCCGTGAGGTCCCCACTGGTCCTGATGATGCTGGAAAACATTACAGATTTAAGCTGCAATTGTACAATCCTGTTTTAGTTGCGTGTAAAGTATGAAGCTGAAATAAGGATATGGTTGGCCTAGCTTAGTGTAAAGACCGGAAACAGGGGGGAGGCCTGTACTCAGTGTTCACAAAACACTCAAACCATCAACTCTATATGTAACTGCAAGTAATTATAATGCTAAATAATGCTAACCATAGCTTAGCATGCCCCAACTCAGCTCTGTACTTAATTGCGTTTCCCAAAACGCTGAAGTATTGTATTCCTAAGCCAGTTCTGAAAATACTAGACAGCAGTGGCGATACACATCATTTCCCCAGTCACTTAAAACTGTGATCAGCAGTGTTTGGGATTGTGAGTGCCAGATGGCCACATGAATGAGAACATGAATGGGAACCAATCTGTTGTTAAGTGCAGGGAAACAGACAACGAGAGGAAGATGGTAACTTGCTATGTTAAGCTGCACTGCATGTAATACTTTTATCTATTTATATTTCAAGTGTATAAAATGTAAATCTATTGCTGAAAATAAGTATGTGCTTGTATTAATGACATTCTGAGATTCAAAGGAAAAGCCAAGTCCACTGCTTCTGCATGAACAATGAAGCATTTCACTTCACCAGACCTTTGCAGTGAGCACCTTTTCTGTGATCCTAGTGTTAACCTGTTCCTCATCAATTATAATTATAATCATTATAATCATGTTAACTGGCATGTGCCATTGTGGAGCCCAACGAGCCTAGACTGGTTCTAGCATTTAAAGCCAAATGAGGAATCTGCAGGAGTGATGGTTCTGCCATTTACCTCTAGTGTTTGGCTGCAAAAGAATTTGACTGTCTATGGAATTACTCAGTGGAATTATACTATGTTGTGTGTTTTCGGCATGGTTTATAATCGTCTGGTCTGGTACATCACAAACATCGTGTCACCTTCAGTCATTATCACAGGAGGAAAGTCATGCCTCAAAATCAAGGAACTGATAATAGAAATCAATCAGTAATTTTACTCCAAATATTATCATAAGATGCCTTTGTCGTTTCGCTTTTCCTCCCTTTTACTCTAAGTTTTGTTCCTTTATCATCCCTGTGTACCAGAGAGTACACTGCTTCAGCAGCTTACAAAATACAAAATAGAATCTTTAGTTAATATAATCAAATCATACTGTGATGATTCACTGAACTGATTAATCTGTCAAAGCAGAAGTCAGTTCCCCTCTCCGTCCTCCTCCCTTTTACAACAAACACACAGTGGGTGATAAGAGTGAGAGTTGTGGGTTCAAAATAATTAAACAGAGCTCTCTGTGGGACAGCTGTTTGACTGATAAGACTTGGGTTCATCTATCTCTCTTAAAAATCAGCTGGCTCTGGGAAATTGTTGACCCCTGGCAAGAAATGACCTGCGAGTGCCAAACACCCACCATCCCCAAAGAAACACATGACTACTACCAGGAAAACTTTCTGGTCTGTTTATTATTCATTATTTTAATTGTACATACATTTTCCTGTAAATATAACCTAGTGTAAATGCTTTTTATTGTTATATTTGACTTTACATTTAGCAAAACACTTATCTAAAACTATGAATCTGCCTTATATATATTTATATGATGTTATGACTATATATATTTATTTAACACAATACAACTAGAAAATACAGAAAATATGCCAAACGCATTAATAAATCAAAAAGTGTCAAAAAAAATCAGCTAAGACACTGGATGCTCAAGCTGTTCTAAAGAAATATGAAGAATCCAGGGAGGTCTAGCACAATAACAGGAGTGTTACACCTAGAGAACTGTGCAAATCTGATGAGACGTTTGACAGAGTTTATTCTTTAAGAGACCGGAGGAAATCCAGCAAGCACCAGGCTCAGCGTCGGACATCTTTGTCTGGAAGCCAAGTTGAAGATTCCACAGTCCAAAGAAGCTCGATCAGGAACCTTTGTGGAAGGAGAGCAGCCAACAAACCACGTTTTCAGAAGGGGTACGGGGAGGAAAGTTCGCAAAGATTGGAGTGAAGATCAGTGGGAAAGAGGATTATGGAGTGATGAATGGAAGGATGAACTTTTCAGGTCCAGTCATCAACAGTATGTGAGAGGAAGAGTTGGAGAGAGGTGGAAGAATGAGTGTAGCAGCCTTCAGTGAAACATGATGGAGGGTCTGTCATGGTTTCAAGAATTCAAGCTGTGCTAAGTGCAAAGGGAGGTCACACCACATACTGACTTTGGACTGTTGAAGCCATTTTGTTCTCAAAAATGTGTTGTGTACATATTTCCTGTTTATACATACATCAGTCAAACCGTTGCACGTGTTAGGGTGCGCTCGAACACAGAGTGAGCGAGCAGATAAAAAGCGGACCCAGGTGGCTGGCTTCAGTGCAAGCAGTGAGGTTTATTTACAGTGAAGATAGTGACATATATACAGGAGCAGTAATGAGGTAGATGACCGGGTGTCGATCAGCAGCAGCAGAAAAACAGTCAGTGGTATGGTAGATGATGATGTACCGGGCTGCGGACGCAGAGGTCACTCCTGGGCTGGTCGAGGTGGAGGTGATGATAGCTGTAGACAGAAGAGCAGGGATTCACTGGGTAAGGGAGACTGTGCATCGACCTGGGAGGCGGTGGCTGGTGGTGTAGATTAAATCCAGGGGGGTCCAGAGGAGAGGTCCGAAGAGGAAGAAGACACTAGAGACGGCAGGGCAAGATAACGACTAGGGTGCTAACAAGGACTAGAGAGAACAAAGACAATCTTAGCATAAACTTGATAAAACAACATAACAACCACTGGCCTGAAGACAGAGAAAGAACTGGCAGGGGAGTGACTGGTGAACAGTGTATAAGTATGGAGGAGACTAATGAGGTGCAGCTGGTGAGTAATCAGGGAAGCGGGGCAGGTGTGTTGAATAGTGTAATCAGTGCAAGGGCTAGGCTAGTGTGAGGAAGAAGAAGAGAGGAAGGTGGAGCTGAGCAAACCTGACAGCACGTTTCCTCATTATGAAACACCAGACATGGATATTTTTAAAATGTTGCCCCAAAGGCTCCAAACAGCCATAACCTTTTACAGCATTTGAAGTAAGCTAAAGTCAAGGGAGCATGCACAGGCTCTCTGGACATTCTTCACCAGAGCAGTGGTGTGCTTCACTGGTGTGTTTTTAATCATGTTTGAACAACAGTGGAGGTCAGTGGCACAGACAAATCCAGGACTGACACACTAACAGACAGTGAGCAGAGGCCGTTCATTGTTAGTTTTACTCTTTGTATGTATGTATGTAGTTTAAATTTAAAAAATGGCTGTTCTAATCCTTTAAATGACAAAATAATTGCGTTAAAATGACTGCTTTATAAAGATTCATTGTTATAGTTACTGTAAGAGTCATACAGTTATAGTTAGAGAACAATCACAGTCATGGTTAACAGTGTTCTCTCATGCTACAGTGATGGTTCAACAAAGCTCTCAGAATGCCATACCTGCTGAAGCAGCAGTGATAAGGTGGTGACTAACAAGCTGATGAACAGCATTTAGCAGCTAGACAGCTAGATATCTTTCTCCAAAAACAAAGCTAAATTCAGAATTTGTCATGCAGACAGAAGCATGAATTCAAATAAATAATAATGTTATGTTCACAGCTTCTGATTTTCCCAAGTGGCTGAAAGAAAGTCAGTTAATTCACTTTAGATGAAAATTTAGATCCATCTCCTCATCTCAGGGCTTTTTCAGGGAAAATCTGGAACTCTGGTTGTTTGTCTGAGAACCCGCTGTGGGAAGAGATCCACATGCTTTGGATTCTTAATTTTCATCACAGTTATGTAAACATCCCGAGTCTGTATGAACATACAGCTAGCTTCAGAGAAATGGCATAAATCACAGTTATAATTCTCATATCCACACAACACCACTTGGATTTAAGAAACGAAGTTATAACAAAGCAATATGGAGAATTTGCTCATTCACTTATTGCTGTAAAATTTGTTTTAGTTTCCCCTGTAAAATATGTAGAGTATGCAGCCAAAACAGCATGAAAAGGAAATAGTTGTAATTTGCTTTATCTGCAATGACTATCAGAATTCACATGGGAATATACATTTGAAGAAATTCATCTGCATTTAGTGGGAATAAAGGAAAACAGTACAGAAAGGACAGGCAAGTTAAGAGACTGAGAGATTGCCACTTTCAATTCTCTGCCCAGGGATAAAGAAATCACTACCCTCCATTTCACAAGTCTGTCCCTGATGAGGTGGGCCAACCACAATTACTGGCAATCCACTTAAGTTGTGACAGCTTCCCTAAACGTGATAAATTACACTGGCAGGGTAGAAATAACAATCTAAACTTTTGTTTGATAAATTCAGTCTCTGTTTTGTTCCAAAACTTTGCAAGGTAATGAGTGAAGTCCCACTACTCTCAAGGTTTTAATTGGTATGCTTCAACGTGATTGGTTTTTCTGCGAGTTATGGGACAGACTGGAGTTAGTGATAATGATTTATTTCTCATCTATCTATCTATCTATCTATCTATCTATATGGTGAATGATGAAAGTAGATTTTTATTAATCATCCGTGTTATGTGAAATTCTGGGCCAGTCAAACTAATTGCTGGCTAGTTTCAGAACAACAATTTTCTGCCAGGTGGAAAGAGTAAAAAAAATAAAAGCATTGACTCCGTGCCATCAATTGGAATTGCAAAATTTGTTGCTATGTTTTTTGGTGTTAGTGTGGGATGGTAATATCTGACTGCGGCTCTCTAAAGTGATTTGATTCCCCGAAGTCATTATGCTGGCATCACAGTGCTTTGTTCTTGTTCCGAGAGCTGTTTGCTCATCAGTTTCTCTGCAGCCAGAAATCTGTTTTCTTTTACTTTATTTGTGAGCGTGTATATGTCTGTCTGTCTGTTGGAGGTTTAAGTTGTTGCTAACGAAGTTGTACCAGCTCCAGGTCTGAGCAAATTTTGAAGAGAGAAAGGAAAATAAGCACAAGTGGCTGGAATACGTCATTTCTTTCTTCATATCCAGAATTCATTAGCACTTTCTATTGCTGTGGTGTATATACTGTAAATGTAGTTTGACACGTACAGCCAAATTAATTCTTATTGTAAAAACAAAAATAAAAAGAGAGGTGTTGCTTGAAGAATGATAATAACTTGGCCTTAACATAAAAATCTCATTATTTTAGAGTAGATACTAAAAAGTACTCTTCACTTTAAAAAGCTAGATTTAAACAGAGATGGCCCTCTCCAGTTGATAAAACGTCAAAGGTTGGCTTTCAGCGGGCCCAGTATAGTTTGATTTACCTGTGGTCGTTTTAAAGGGGGAGCACAATATTCCCCTTAATGTGAATTGAAAAGCACTGGAGGAGAAAATCATTTCATCACTCTATCTTGATGGTGTCAGCAGAGGGAGCACGAATTGACTAATATGTGCGCATGTGTGTGTGTGTGTGTGTGGCAGACAGTCATTTCAGTGGAACCACAGAGGATAAATGATTACCTCTGTTAGGATGGAGCTTTGAGCTGAAGAGACTGCGTGATGCTGTGATATTAAAGGCCCAGTGTGAATCCCATCAACCACAGTGCATCACCGCACACAGCCTGCATTCATATGGACCTGCTAGCTATACACTCAATGTGCAGTGTCACAGCAATACCTCTATAATATTGAGTTGAGCAACCCTATGCACAATTCATGCATTCAGGAAAATGCCCATCTTTTTTACAAGCCTTAGTTTTGGGCCATAATTCCAGTGGGTGGAGCAAAGAACAGGAAAGGCAGACAGACTGTGAACTAAACCCCAGTTTTACCTTTTTGTTTGCAGAGCAAAATCAGGGAAAAAAAGAATTAAAAATCATTGTGTAATCTGTTCATTTTAAACATTAAAGTGATTTTGAAGACCAACATCCTGCTTGCCCTATGTGCATAATTTGGCACAATCATCTGCCACATCACATTGCCATATTTCATTGACTAACTTCTGTTTTGAAAAAAAGGTTTACATAATTCTATGTCTAATGAAAATCCCCTAAGAACATACAGTTGCTTACTCTATTTAGACCAGAGCACACAGGCACATAGACGTAAAGCTACAATATGTGTAACTCTTTGCTATAGATGCAGGAGAAGAAGCCTTATAGTCCACAGCTTTAGTCTCCGCTCTCATCTCCTCAGAAAAGTGCCTCAGGGGATGGTCATTTCAAAAGGTCAGTGACCAAACAAGATGCCTGATGTATCTCTCTCTATTGACATTACTATAGCAACCCAGTCCTCTGCAGAGGGTGTGCATGCACATCTCTATATCTTTATAGTAAAGTGACTATACAGTACATATGTGCTTATGTCTGTGTAGGTCTACATGGTTTCATCATATACCACTGCATGAGATATGATGTTGTATTCTACAGTACTACCTCATTTTACAATGTTCCTGTTTGCTAGAAGCACATTTCATATTCATTTCACCATAAACATTTCAGAAACGGATGGTATTGAATATCAGAGCTCACTGCAGTTTGAGTGGCTTATGCAGCTCTGCAGTAAAATATTCAGTCAAACAACCACACACACTCACTCCTACAAGTCACCAATCAACCTAATCTGCATGTCTTTGCACCGTGGGAGGAAAGTGGAGCACCTGGAGAAAACCTACACAGAAGCAGGGAAAACATACAGACTGTGCACAAAAAGGCACTGGTTAGCCCGGGCTCGGACCCAGAAGCTTCTTGCTGTGAGGTGACAGCGCTAACCACTGCTCACCATGCCGCCCCTGCACACCATTACAGGTGTTATCTACTCTGCATAATTAGACCTCTGGTTAGGCTGGAGGTGGGTGAAGTTAACCATAACATGAATAATGTCACCAAACTCTAACAACAATGATAATTTTGATACAGTGACAATTCGTGATATTTTCTCAGGATGATGGTGGTGGAGAGCACTGTCTAACATGTCACTCCAACATCTCCCATAGGTCCTTGATTGGGTTGAGACCTTGTGCCCTGTGGATGATTGCACTGTTATTGTGGACAAAAGCACTCATTCAGGTTTTTCCTTTAATTTGTCACCGTCTGTATGAGAATCATCTCTGCTGTAATTGCTTTCTTACTTGCGCATGTAGAACATGTCTCTTCACACTGGACTTGGTTTACTGTATAAAGTCATCCATCATTGTCTCCATGTCATCACACAGTTTGCAGTATGAATTAAATTTTAAAATGTGCACATTATGTTCTGATGGTCACAATTTCCGCTGTGAGTCAAGGCGGATACCCAAGAAAGAGAGCGAGTGTGTGTCTGCAGTGTCTGTTTGCTTGTTCTGCTGTGTAAGCCAAACTGACAGTGTGATGGTGGCTCAGGCCCAGATGGTACTGGATCTATAGAGTGAACTGTAGCTGCAAAATTAAGAGACTAATAAAGTATCTTTGCTGCTTTTGCGCTACCTTTTATATCATTGCATAATTTCCGAAAAGTAACTGCTATCTATAAAGGTATATTTAATATATAAAAAAAGATTCAAATATCATCAGTTTGATTTCATATAATCATTAAAGTTCAAAACATACTCTGCTTTAAATAACCGTAATAATAATTTCACCTACTTCTTCTCCCTAACTGAAAATCTAGCTTTATAAATATGTGAAAACTGTTGAATTTTACTGAATGTTTAAATATAATCCACCATCTTGTCTGGAGGCAGGTCCTTGTCCTTTAATCATTCAATTCTATAGGGAATAAACAGGATACTGCTACATTTAGCCTTGCTTAGTTTGTATTTGTGTGTGTGTGTGTGTGTGTGTGTGTGTGTGTGTGTGGCAATGCCCTCTGCAGCTCCCTGTCTAGTACATGCATCTCCAACAAGGAGCAGCAGAGTGGTGACTCAGCCATTACCACGGAAGGCTTCCTCTACAGTCATCACCTTTAACATTTTTTAAAAGCTTAAAAACAGATGAGGTGAAGAAGACATTTTTGATGTAGCACCTTTCATAAAGCTACTGTTATATTTTCTTTGAATTTCTCCAGATGATTTTGTCCCTAATTACACCTCAGTTGCATCAGTCCATTAATCGCATACAGACATCCTTGTTCGATAACCTGCGTTGTATTTTCATGCATGCTGTATCATAAGGTCCCTGTCGCAGTTTCTCAGCTCCATAAATAGAAGCAGCTCTTGGCAGGTAGAGTCAAGCAGAAAAGAAGCTGCTGAATGCAGAGAGCCTTCTGACAGAGATGGGGAGAGTACTGGCTTAGGTTTCTGCTATTGCGGGGAGGAATTTAGTTTGTAAAGTAGCTTGTACGTGGCTAGTGGTTTGAAAAGGGATGGGTTTTTTTTGACAAATTACCAAGAGTTCCCTGATGACTAACTATGGATTTTAGGGATGTTCAGAAAGAGCAGTTAGATGAGCTTGCAAGACCCTGCTTATGTATTTAGTAGTTTCCACTCGGAGAAAATATTTGCCAAAATAATAATTGTGTTTTTATTTCATAAAGACTTTCACACCTTGCATACTATATATGCCCCCTTCTACCTCATCCATCATAATAGTTCTCAAACAAGCCCTGAACCTCTACAGTATGTGTGTAAGCTGAGGTGGTAAATGATTACATTACAGAATGTATCAACAGTTCAGCCCCCTGATAAACAGCCTGATCCAGAAGCACAAAGCCGCTGTCAAAAGGACAATATAGCCTACATCCAAAACAGTCAACTTTCAGCACTGAAGTAAAACAGATGACTGGCTCCACACAATTCACTTTATGCATAAAAATGTATTTTCCTTCACACCAAGGTTCTCAAAACTAAAGCAAGACTGTGTTCAAACAGAACGTGTTCTCCAACACACCCAGTTGCACAATCCACAGATGCAGGGTTTTACTTAGGTCTCAGTATGAAGAAAGAAGCCAAACCTAAGGCACCAGGAGGAAACTGTCCTCCTGTAAAAAACTGCTTTAAATGTGGTTTGTGTCAGCAGGTTATTATGAATTACAATTTGTTATACCAACCATAGTAATTATGACAATAAAATGATGTAGTATATATAGACACAAAGTGGTTGTTAGGAGCAGACTGGGGTGGAAGGCTAGGTACCCAAAACTCAGGGCTTTCAGCCAGGCAAGCAGGACTAAATGCTGGTGTGTGGCTACTAGGTTTTGTTCCTTAACATATCAGTATTGTTTTTGTTCCTAAGTATTTTTCCTAAACCTAACCAAGTAGTTTGTGTGGTAAAACCATTGACTGTATAAAATATGGGTGCCATGAGAGCTCCCAGACGTGAAGCAATTGCCCCCTGGTGGCCAGTTGCAGCATAGGTCATAAAACCCACCACTTCCATGTTAGCGGATGGGACATGAGCCAAACTAAAAATTCAAAGTACAGACCAGATCATTTTTTTCCCAGAGGTCACTTCTGTGTTTTCTGGTAGATATTATTACACAGATGTGTGTACAAGTGGTCATTTTAGTGATAAGTTAATCTTTAATAAGTTATTTAATGATCTAAAAAAGGTATATTTTGAATGATTTGACAGCTTTGATTGGTGATCTGATCCTGTCAATCCACTTGTGGTCACTACTGCGCAGAATCTGGTTGTAAAAAAGCGAGATGGCAGCTATGTGGAGCGGAGGGAAGTGATGACGCCGTGTCCATCATCAGTGGGCAAAATGTAATGAAACTGTGAATTTCATTGTGACAGCATATTTATCACAGTTTTCAAGACAACAGATATCCACTAGCTGTTGTGCTTATGGCTGTTTCTATGACGACAAATGGTAAAACCTGGTAGTGTGACCTATGTTGTCATTAATGTTGCAGAAGTTATTGCAATTCTGCCCCTTACTGTCATAGCACTATTAGTTATATGAGAGGGAAGAGACATGACCATATGGGCTGAGTAGGTTGGAGGACTTGTTGACCAAGACACGTATCTTCAGGGCTATTAGCTGAGGAATTCCACCCATCATGAGATCTAATAAAACCCCTCAACCATCAGAATTTGTTCAGTGGGCTATAAAAAACTTGGAGGTAAACATTTCATTTTCAGTATACTGACACAAGGAGCCTTCACAACAGCAGCAGCACTGATGCAGCTATTCCCCTGTGTTCATAACCTTTCTTTGGCTCTGCTCTCGAAATAGAGTGAATTTTAAAACACCACAGCATTCTTTATGATTAAACTAAACACAAACATCAAATGCCGAACAAATTCTTTCTAAAACTGAATTCCATTTACCTCTATTGAATTTACATAACCTTGATATAAACCATTTCCCCTTATCTGATTTTCCCTCTCTTCCTCCTTTGTTTGTTAATGTATCAGCCTCAATTCTCTTTGGTATGGTGACTTTTGGCAGAAAATTAAACTTCATATTTTCTATCTCCTCCTCCTTGTGTTTTTCTCCCTGTCTCTCTCTTTTTCCACCCTCTTGCTGGTATTGAAATGCGTGCAGCGTGAAATTAAAGCCAATGCAATTCTGACTGAAATAAATTTGCCCCTCTGATGAGGTTGGAGTTGGTCCAAGGCTCTTTGATGAAAACACTTTTTACACTTATTTTCCTTTATGCCAGATTTATCTACTGCTTATTATTGTTTGGCATACATGACTCTTTCCTCTGGGAATGTGGCTGCAGTGCTAAAACAGTTCTCTGTTTTACCTGGCAATAATTTATATATACTATACATATAGTTTTTGTTCTTCTGTGCATAAGAGCATAAAAGAATAAAGGCTCCAGAGTGACTTTTCTCACAAAATGCTGCATTTTCACACTCAACACGCCCCATACAGAGACTAAAACCAACAATGATTTGCCTCTACATACTGCTGCACTGGCATCTTTCCTCAAAACACCAGAACCTAATACTTTTCCAAAAAATGTTGCACCAAAGGCTCCAAATAGGCATAACGTTTTACAGCACCTGAGCTAAGCCAGAGTCAGCTGTGCATGTATCTGGATCTCTAAATGTTCTTAACACATCATGGGGTCTTGTGTTTTCTTATTAGGAAACATTTCACTACTGTAAATGCAGTGGTGTGTTTCACTGATGTGTTTTTAATCATTTTTGAACAGACATTCTCTGGCACAGACGAATAAGCCAATCCAGGACTGACAGACATTAATCATGAGTAGAGGCATATCATTGCTATTTGTAGTCTCTGTATGAGGACTGTTCAAAATGCTGTTAATATATACTCCGTACAACTATTTTGAATTATTCTGACTTGTCCTCTGCTCAGGTTGAACGAGTAAATTTATCCTGCCTAACAGGTGCAACAGCAGACTGAGGTCAATCACAGTCTGTACCCGCCCACACAGCCCTGAGGAGAGGTCTAAAAGGTAAAATAACTGAAAACCTCTGTGTCTTTATTTATTTAGTTTGTTTAACAGGGATAATCTAGCTAAACACTGCCAGGTCTCCCTTGCAAAACAGGTTTTAATCTCAACAGGATCTCTGTGGTTAAAAAAGCAGCATGGATAGGCTTTTAAATTTAGGTTACAGCAACTAATGGGTAAACACATCTACTCTACTGTGGGCTTGTGTCGATGCAAATATTGTTCTGTGCCTTGGGACTCAGCAGCAGCAAATGGTTCCTTTGCCAGTATATTTTTTTAATCACTTAATTAAATCTGGGACATTTTTCCATTTGTTTACTTTTTATAAAACTTTACGAACTTGTCTAAACTCAGGAAATTGCAGTTTTGCTGAATTTGAGTAGATGTAATTTGACATTTTGACTCATCTTAAGATAAGCACAGATGTTAGTAGTAACATGCTTTAAAATGAGCCAACGTGTACAGTATGGTGCCAGGACACTGAAACAGCTAAACAGAATTTGGCCTTTACAGTTTTTTTGCTGTTGCTAACAAGCATTAACCAATACTTAAAATACTTCTTCTAAACTCTTAACACAGCAACACAGTTACATCACACACCTGGCCAAATGGTTCATTTTCGGACAAAAACCACATTTTGTTAAATAAATACAAACTTTACATTTCACAATGCAAAATACCATTTTCTACATATACTAACTTTATCAAAACACAGCAAACCTGACTCATAATTGAGTCGTTTGATCAAAACATTAGCACTAGTTTTCTATCCAACAGGAACATATAGTCAGTCATAGTGCACAGACTGTCAAAATGTGAAAAAGTAATCACCATCAGCATTTGGCCATATGTTCTCATCAACATCACACCTTATAATGTCTCTTGCTATGCACCTTGGAAAGAAACGTTTAGAATGCCTTATCCACTCCTGGCAATCTTTAGCTGAGATGTCTCTGCAGCCAGCCTCCATTGCATCCAGAAGGGACATTTGATCATGTGGTCGATGATCATAGACTTTCCACCTCCACGCAGACAAAAATTCTTCAATGGGGTTAAGGAATGGAGAGTATGGAGGAAGAAAAAGTGAAATCATTCTCGGATGGGCTGCAAACCAATTTGTGACTGCTTGTGAATGGTGGAATGCTACGTTGTCCCATGCAATAACAAATATTGTCATGTTTCCTCCCACTTGTTCCCTTTCTGCTTCTGGCACCAGTTGTTGATGAAGGTCATCTAAAAACAAAAGAAGGCGCTCTGTGTTGTAGGGACCTATCTGGCTTTTCTGCAGGACCAAACCAGCACTTGAGATTGCAGCGCACATTGTGATATTTGCTCCTCTCTGACCTGGCACATCAGTGGTGGCCCTTTTCCCAATTACGTTTCTTCCTCGTCTACGAGTTTTGGCCAGGTTAAATCCTACCTCATCTACATAAATAAATTCATGTGGTGTCTGATTAGCCTCCAACTCCATAACTCTCTGAAAGAAATACGTAAAACACAAGTTAGAGTAAAAAGCTTTTCACTATGTGGGTATGGATGAGTCACTTAGATTTGATATAGTAGGTACCTGGACATACTGCTGTCGGAGTTCCATGACCCGCTCGCTGTTTCTTTCAAAGGGAACTGTGTACAGCTGTTTCATTACAATTCTGTGTTTCTTCAAAGTTCGAGCAATGGTAGTCAGGCTGATGCTGTCCACATTCTGGAATACCAGGTTGTCCTGTACAATTCTGTCCTGAATTTCTCTGAGTTTTATAGCATTGTTAGCAATTACCCATCTTACAATGGCCTGCTCTTGGTTTTCATTTAGCTGCTTTCTTCTTCCCCCAGAGTAAGCACGTCACTGTGTCCTTTACATATGTAAATGAACAAATGTGTTACATATTTGTATTTGTAGATGTTGGTAGTCAGCAGTTACTGTGGTACATTACAAATGCAAGTATGGCGCTCATGAAATGAATTACTAACCTGTTGGTTTGTTGAAAAATTCAGATAATGGAAGCCACAGTTGACCGTCTGAGATTAGGCTGGACTCTTTCACCGGCCTCTCTCCGTGACAGACCCTGGGTTATTACATGGTCTATGATGGTGGCTCTTATTTCATTAGTGACAACAGCTCTTACTCTCCTTTGACCTCCTCCACACATTCTTACTCCTCTCCCCCTATCTCTCCTTCTCCCTTGTCCTGCTGCAACTATTCCTCTCCTTAGATCACCTTGTCCTCTCCCTCGTCCAACTATTCCTCCACGTCTAATTCCTCTCCCTTGTCCAGACATTTTCTGCCTCTATATTGACTAAATTTTGTGTGAAAACGACATTAATTGTATTCCAGTTTTTTTCTGTTGCTAACAAGCATTTGTCCATTCTGTATTCACATTTTCAAAACTCTAAACACAATTATCACAACATCTGTCTGTTGTGACCATACCATTAATACAATTAATGT
>NW_018128006.1:1291056-1313436 GCF_001952655.1 Monopterus albus | reverse complement strand
GTGTGCATTGACTAAATTTTGTGTGAAAACGACATTAATTGTATTAATGGTATGGTCACAACAGACAGATGTTGTGATAATTGTGTTTAGAGTTTTGAAAATGTGAATACAGAATGGACAAATGGATGCTAGCAACTGCAAAAAACTGTAATAGTTTTATTATTTATACTTCTCTCTCTCATTTTAAACTATGATATGTTAGACCTTTGTATTGAAAAAGTGTTTATGTGCTAAGTCATTTTTGATCTATCATCTCTAGTATTTGTTGGTAAAATGACAATATAGGCTTGCTAACTGTTTGGCAGGCCTGAGCCAAAATAATCACATACAGTAGGACATATATGATAAAATCACATCTTTATCAAATACAGTTTGTGACAGAGCTTAATCGCGGTTAAATCCTTTTTGCAGCTAACCAAAAAAAAAAAAAAAAAAAAAAAAGGTCAAAGTTTATAATCAAATACTGCCTGGAACTAAAGGGAAAGACGATGTAACATAGAACTGAAGCATCATTCAGTGACCTCTCATTCCTTGAGATATGTCTCAGGGATTGTTTTCATGCAACATGTGCCAAAATGGTGCAAAGAAAAGCCTGCCAAGCAACAAATTTGCAATCCAAAGTCACTTATCATACTGCTAAATATAACAGTCATTCAGCTTTGTTGCTGATTTGTGTAGCAACAGGAATCGAAACATCCATGTAGGTATTTAAGGTTTCAGAACAAAAAAAAATCATCACTGAAGGAAAACTACTCCTGCATTGCAATGCTTGCTGAAGCAACATTTGGTGCATCTTACTTCTTTTATGTTTGCGTTCATAGTTTGCTTGATGTATGTGGATCTGTTTTGTTTCACGTCACTTATAATGTGATTCAATATTGTTCACATTCACGCGTATACAGGAATTTGGATTTTCTGGAATTCACTGGCACCCTCAGGGAGGTGTGTGTGCGTTTACCTTTTTATTGTGTTATAATGTATTTGTTTCTATCCCAGTAAAGGACAAAGCATATTGCACGCTGTGTCTCTAAATAAATAGCATCTCTATAACTGCAGAATATTAACAGTATGGTTTGATTTTAAGCTCTTCTAGTTCATGTTAGGAAAATTGAAATGGTCATCAGTCTTTGCATTGGTCCTTAAGTGACTTCAGCTCACACAGGGAAACAATAGATACAATTTCAAGACTATTTGCAATAACTTACTGTTTGAAAAGTATGAAAGCTGGAACTAAAGTGCCGGTATTGAACTTAAGGTATTGAATCTCCAGCATTGCTGCCTCGGTAGCAGCTTAGTAATTGATCAGCTTTGATAGTCTAATAGCACTTTGCAAGTAGCGGCTCAATGATCCTGGTTCCAAGAAGAACAAAGAGAAAAGGAAATGAAAATGACTATGCATCTTATAAAATATTGATTATTGAAACATACAGTTTAGTTTGCTTGCATATAAGGACCACACAGCCTTTTGAAAGTGAAGGAGAGAATAAAGAATCATAACCAGGCCGGTCCAGTTTTATTTATTACTTTGCTACAAGGAATAGGCTAAAGCCCCCAGATGTACCATTATTGTTCAATTGGCAAATAACTGCCTTTGAACTTTTTTCCTTCTCCACTCATTCAGAAAAATTGCCCATGGATCATCATCCTGAAAAGCTGAGATGCTAGGGCCATATTTAAAAACTGAGTTTATTTCCCCTTTAATCTTTGATGATTATAACTCACACAGCAGCGCTCCAGTACTCTGCTGGTGATTATTCATTCACTGGCCCATTTCTCTCTTGGCTGAGGTTGCTCCCAGTCCAGTCATATTAATCAACTGCCACTCTAATTGACTGATTAAGTCATGTCTCCAGAAACCAAAATGGCTGGCTGACTCATTAAACTATGACACATATTCTGGTCACAAAATGGCTGACTGCAATCCAATTTCTCTGACTTTTATGGACACTATAATAGTTTTTCCCTTCAAATTTGATGTTAAACTCATAAGAAAATGGCTAGGTATCTTCTGAAGGATCCCATTTACTCATTCATGTTGCAAATCCTGAAATAATTTGCCACTCTCACAGACAGATATGAAAAAGCACCCTTAACCTATGGGCTTTTCATATAAGCTCATGCATTTGCAGATGATGTCACTTCTGGTTCTTGGTTTGTAAAAACAATGAGTACTGGCCAATATAAGGAGTCAAAACTGCCTAAGGGCATTTTTAAATATATATGTTATTGGCTATGGTCCAAATCATTTGACAGGTTTGTGAACTTGCTTTTAAAAAATGTATAGACACTGATGGTTCCCAGACAATGTATCTTTAGTTATTGATACTTTAATGATTTCTCTAGCACCACGGCGAGGTTGACATACTGTATGTGGCTTTGAGTAAAGTGTCTATATGTGCTAATTTGCAAAAATTTGCTCGGGCCCGGCCCTTGTACATCTGGGCTGATTCTGGCTGTTATACTGCAGTTTAAGTAACATTTGACAATCACGCTGTATGTGGGACAGACTCTAGCTGAGGAACCAGCCATACTGCATATTGAGCCAGATGTATGGATGGTTTTCCTGACGAGCCTACCAGGCACAGACCCAAGGACCCGAGATCACAGGTTAAAACACACAGAACAAAAAAGACACAAAATTACCATAAAAAGACACAAAACTGTGATAAAAAAGAGATGAAAATTTACCAAAAATGAGGTGAAATTACTACAAAAAAGTTACCTTACAAAATGACAACAAATGACATGCCTGCAGAAGCGGTGGAGTGTCTTTGACCTCTTTTTCCCAGGGGTCCATTGTCTCATTATCTGTCCATGGCAGGATGAAACACAATTATGTGGCTCAAATGGTTGCCAGGATAATTTCGCTCTCTGCCTTACAAAGCCAGCAGCACAGCTGTTAGCCTTGTATATTGCACAAAACTATTGCTCACCTAAGGGATCATAAAATTTTAATCTGCTGAATTTACAGTGGTTAATGTATTAATGAATAAACACATGAGTGACACTTGATTAGTTTTGACATGTAAGGCCATAGTGTAACTCTCCCTAAATGATAACTCATACAGTATATAACAACATGCACTGTAGCCACTGAGTCCATATTTTTACTGCAGGCTTCCAGCAACAGTAAGTTTATAATTCATTTCAGGGCGAGAACTTTATTATGTCTGACATTTTATTATATTTCACAAGATTCCGTTAAACTCCCTGTCTCCTGCTTACTGTATATAAAATACTGTATGAGGATAAATAAAAGGAGCTATGATTCTATAGGAAAATTAGCAATATATTTTCATGGGTTTTGGTCTCAGAATGAGCATGAATCTATCATATGGGTCCCGGGCTAAAAAACAAGGCCTGCATTAGATTGAAAATGTGTTATCGGTGGGTTGCCAAGTGCCTGTGCAAGAACCTGCTGGGGCCAATTCATTTATATTAGGATACCCTGTAGGCAGCAATAGCAAGAGTTTGTCCACAGGAAAATGCACTGACCGATGACGTCCATCTGCACCGAGCTAATGAGGCAGCGCTGGGTTAGTGAGTATAGGTCATAGTGGAACACACACATGCATTCTCACTCATGCACACATGAACATACGCACAGGATACAGAAACAAGTGCAAAATATAGTAACCATGAAGTACAAAGCATTTTTAAAAATGAGAAGTTTCTATAATAATAGTGTTTTCTAAAATGTTTAATGTTGTCTGAAATGTCAGTGTCAAGATGAATGTGTGTTTGTGTGTGTATTAGACTAAAATGTTTTTAGACTGTCTCTTTTTTCTTTCTTTTTTTTGGAATGATTTCTTGTCAAAATGTTTTCTGAGACAATGTCATGTTATTTGAAGTGGGTTTTCTGAAATGTTTCATTTTCAGTAATGTTCCTTTATGTTATAGTGCTTTCATATTATTTCTGTAACATTACATTTTTTTTGAATGATCTCTTTCCTGATAATTTGCATTTTCAGAAATGTCATATTTCTTAAATATTGTATTTTCTGAAAGTTTTTTTTAACGTTGTATTATACTTTCTGAAATGCTGCGTTGTTTGGTACAATGCATTGTTTATTTCTGAAATGTATTTTGTGTAATGCCGCATAACCACATACTTACACACAGGACGGATACAGGTGATTAAAAAAAAACTCACGCATGCAAACATGCACTGCCAAACATGTGCATCACACACATCCATGAACAGTACATGGAAGTACAGCCAGGCACTTGTACGTACTCACAAGATTCAAGATTTTTATTTGCCATTTAAGCATAAACACACAATCTAGGCATATATGAATTCTTGTGCAGGGCTGTCCTGCTTGTGTGGTGTTACCATACCAGACTGTGATGCCAGTGGTGAGGATGCTCTCTACCAGTCCTCTGTAAGCCTAGGTGAAGGAGCGACAGTTCAGACCAGCTTTTCTGAGCCGCCTGATGAAGTATAGCCGCTGATGGGCTTTCTTCACTGTGGCAGGTGTGTTCAGTGACCAGCCCAGGTCAGATGTCACCTGCAGGCCCCGGGACTTGGGGCCTCAGTCCCTTTGATGGTCAGAGGCAGCAGAGGGGAGGGGTTCTTCCCAAAGTCTACTATTATTTCTTTTGTCTTGTTTGTGTTGAGGTCATTCTCTTCTCCATAAACAAGAATGTCATTCACCAAGCTTCTGTAACCCGACTCGTCTCACCCCTTGACGAGGCCCAGGATGGTGGTGTCATCAGCATATTTAATGATGATGGTGTTGTCCTGGTTGGAGACATAGTCGTGGGTGTACAGGGTGAAGAGTTTGGGGCTGAGACAGCAGCCCTGCGGTGAGCCTGTGCTGATTGTGAGCTCAGCAGACACCCTCCCATTCTGACCATTGTGGGTCTTTCAGTCAGGAAGTCCAGAATCCAGTTATAGGTAAGAGTTGGTACACTGAGGTCTGTCATCTTCCCAATCAGCCTGCCTAGGTGAATGGTGTTGAATGCAGAACTGTAATCCAGGAAGAGCATCCTAGCATACATACTGCTGTTGTCCAGGTGTTTCAGGGTGTGGAATAAAGCCAGAGCCGCCGCATTGTCCACTGATCTGTTGGGGCGGTAGGCAAACTGGAGGGGGTCTACAGTGTCTGAGACTATGTGGTTAACATGTGTGAGGACCAGTTTCTCTAAGCACTTCATGGCGACTGATGTGAGCGCCACCGGCCTGAAGTCATTCAGAGTGGATGTGTCTGACGTCTTAGGGACCGGTATGATAATGGATTGTTTTTGAAAATGCAAGGGACTACTGCTGGGGTTAAATACAGGTTGAAGATGTCTGTGTACACACTAGCTAATTGATCCCCACAGGCTCTCAACACTATAGGGGGGACACCGTCTGGTCCCACAGCATTATGGGGATTCACCTGTTTCAGGGCCTTCAGAACCTGTGTGCTTCACCTGATAAGCAGTGTCCCCGAGGGCACAGGAGGATTTTGAGGAGGTGTCTGTGTTCAACCTGTCAAACCTTGTGTAGAAGTTATTAAGGCTGTCCGGGAGGGTGACGTTATGGGAGACTGTAATTGCTGATTTGTTCCTGTAGTTTGTGACTGCCTGGATTCCCTACCACATGCTGCGTATGTTGTTATTCAGGTAACAGCTCTCCAGTTTTTGGAAATATGCTCTCTTTGCAGCTCTGATGGACCTCTGTAGCTTGTACCGGGCTCTCCTGTACTCCGCTTGGTCCCCTGCCTTGAAAGCTTTCTCCCTCT
Organism: Monopterus albus; assembly: GCF_001952655.1. Classification (NCBI taxonomy): domain Eukaryota; kingdom Metazoa; phylum Chordata; class Actinopteri; order Synbranchiformes; family Synbranchidae; genus Monopterus; species Monopterus albus. The sequence goes on along the minus strand of NW_018128006.1, from coordinate 1,307,707 downwards.
TCCTGATTTTCTGTTTTATGTCCATATTGAACCAGGGTTTCTGGTTGGGGAAGACACTCACAGTTCTAGGTGGGGCACATATCGTGCCACCATATATCGTAGACCACATAATGAACTTCAATTGAGAATTGGGGGTGCCAACATTGAACGAGTATATGAAATCAAATTTCTGGGGGTAATGGTTGATGACAGATTATCCTGGAAATCACATATTAGACATGTTCGCAATAAAATAGCTAAAAATATATCGATATTGGCAAGGGTTAGACATATGCTGGACGTTAAAGCATTGCGGATTTTGTATTGTTCATTGATTTTGCCATATTTGGAGTATGGCGTTGAAAACTGGGGAAATACATACAGGAGTTCACTTCAACCATTGTACATATTACAGAAAAGAGCGATAAGAGTTGTGCACAAGATGGGGTATAGGGATCACACAAATGTAGTTTTCATACAGTCTAAATTGTTAAAATTCTTTGATTTAGTGGAATATAAGACTGCTGTGTTTATGTATAAAGCCAGGAACGACTTATTACCTGGTGGAATCCAAAAGTTATTTGGTGAAAGGGAAGGGGGATATAACTTAAGGGGACATTTAAATTTAAAAGTTCATGCTATACGAACAACCAAAAAAAGATTTTGTATTTCTATAAGTGGGGTCAAATTATGGAATAACTTAACTATGGACATGAAAAATAGTACCAGAATTAAGGAGTTTAAATATAAATATAAATGTATGTGCTATACAAGATATATGCAAGAATAAGAACAATCTGTTTTATTTATGTAGTGATATTGCTTGCAGCCAATGTTGCATAAATTTTGTATAATATGATGTCATGGGGTAGGACTGGATAAGTTTGACTTCTTCCTACTCCATTCAAACATGTAATAGGTGTAAGCAAACTGATTTTGAATTAGCATTGGTTGGATGTGTGTAATCATGTGTGTTATTGTCATTTGTTCATTGTTCTGTTCTGTTCTGCATGTTTGAAAGAATAAATCAATCAATCAATCAATCAATATGGACGTGCACCAGCTGATGTAGTCCCTCACAGTCTCTGCATATTCATGAAAATTGTCTGTGGCCTCTTTGAAGATGTTCCAGTCTGTGGCCTCTAGACAGCCCTGCAGGCTGGCCTGTGCAGGTGTTAACAGTTCTCACTGTGACTGGTTTCGCCTTGAGCCATTTGGTATAAACTGGCCTGAGCCAGATTGCTAGGTGGTCAGATCTACCAAAATGAGGCTTAGGTTCTCCTGAGAAAGCGTTTCTAATGTTACTGTAGCGGTGGTCCAGTGTTTTGTTTCCTCTAGTGAGAAAAGTCACAAACTAATACAGTTTAGACATGCTTTTCCTGAGATTGCAGTAAATGAAATCTCCCAGAACAATAATAGCAGCATCAGGATATGTGGTTCCATGCTCATTGCTCATGTTGTGCGGCTGCAGTGCCCTCCCTAGCTGAGGGGGTACGTACACCACACTTACAATGATACATTACATTTCTCTGGGCAAAAAAAATGGCCTTAGCTTCAATGTTAAATATTCCACATCTTCGGAACAAAATTTGGATAACAAAACGTACACAGCACAAATATACACAGCCACTTTGTCCCTCAGCTGTAATGAAACCCGCACCGACCATTGGTGAACAACAGGCCAGTCAAGCAGCAATTTAGCCACCACAGCTAACAAGTGGCCTGGCTGACCAATGCACCTCTGGCAGCAGCGGGCTTCATCACAGAGCGGCATTAGCCAGCATTGCTAATGAGTGATTACAGCACTGACCTTCAGGACAAACTCATTATCAGGTGACAATAGACAGCAGACAGAAGTGAGATTCATTATCATAATTATCAGTGCTACCTTTATTGCAGCTTGCTGGGGCTGATAGCTGAGGTGCATACTTGTGTGTGTATGTGTGTGAATGAAAGCACAAGACACAGAGAGTTACAAACAGTTATAGACCATTACAATCCTGTGAAAAATTGTCTCCTTGCTCATATGATAGCTCAGAGCACTTTGGCTAGAATTCTCTTATATTTTATTCACTATAATGAGTACTTTCAAATAACAATTGGACGTGCCCACAAGAATGTTGAATGAATCCCTTTTTTTAAAACTATCACAGGCTGAAACTCTAGCTCTAAATCTGGTGAATAGGCCCATTACAAATCCTGTTTCAGTTTGCTCACAGGAGTTTGAGGATGGACGACCACTTCTGGGTTTTGCAGCTGTTCCATCTGTTCAGTAAAATCCATCAAATGCCTATCTATCAATCTGCTTCCCTCGCTGCTCCCTCTCTTGTCAGCTTGCAGCAGGAAGTTTACAAATTTCTGCCTCCTAGGCTGCAAGACAGAAGGGAGAGGTGGATGCGTCAAAAACATAATACTACCTATAATATGACTTGATCAATTATTCCCCTGGAAGCAATCATTTCTGTTTAAATCATTGAAAAGCAATGGGGTTATCCCACCTTTTGCTCATCATCAGACCAAAAAGTAAAAAAATAGTCATTGTATTCTTAAGACAAATAGTGAAAATCTTCACCACCACTGGTTAAGACAGTCGGTGCCAGGCTCCATGAAGCTGGGAAACCCACAGAGAGCCAGACTAAGTTGAATTCATTAGACCTGAAAAATATAGAAGTGAACTAACAATGGTAGGTGCAAGCAGAAAGCCAAAAATGTCCAAATGTCCATGAAGCCCACAGATGTAGGTCCAGATAAACTAATAGCAAAAGGCGTGGTTAAGATAAGTTAAAAAAAAAAAAAAAGACGATGTTTGATTGCAGGCCTGTAACAAAATGCAAATCTCTGTCTCCTGTGTGAAACTCAGATATGCTACACATGTGGTGCATGAAACACACTTATGTAGCAGGAGTGTAGTGCCTGGGATGCAGGGCTGGGTTATAACTGTTTTCTTATGGCTGGAATTTAAATATAGATCAGTATCTGTCGGTCAATGGAAAGCGCGAGATTAATAAGTCATTATTAAATATTAATTGGGCCCATGTGGGTCTATTTAAATTTGTCAGAGGTTACGGTACAGTAACTCCCACACAAATCAAGAAAGAGTTTGCAAGTTAAACTAGCTATAAGAAGAGAACAGGAGTTGATGAAGAAAAAAACAAGAGGCAATACATTTTAAAAACAAGAGGGGGTGGATAGAATGTAAGACGATGAAAAGGAAGGAGAGATGAAAAAAGGATATTCAGAGGAGAAAAAATATAAAGATTAAGGAGGGAAGAGAGAATAAAGACCAGATGGATGGGAGGTGGAGGCAGGGAGGAGGGAATGAACAGAGGGAGGGAGACAGAGACTAAAGACAGAGGAGGTGAGGAAGAGGGAAGAAAAGAGGGGTGACTGGCACAGAGAAGGAAGGAAAAAGATGAAAAAAAGGGAAAGTGTTTGAAGAGAAAGAAGACAATAAGAATGGAAGAAAGGCAATCGACATTGAGGAACCAGGAGGGAAGGATGAAGAGCAGGATGGAGCGAGGGATGACAAGAGAGAAGCCGTGAAGGGGAGTGATTAATAATTTATGATAGCCTCAGCTTTTCAAAGCAACCCAGCGGTCCCGCTCCCTGCTTTCCCCTGACGTTTAATTTGTCTGAAAATCAGCAAGCGTGGAGTCTGATTATCGTCTCCGTCTGCCAACGCCTCTGCCTCCATCTCCCTGACACCGAGGTGAGATCACAAGCTGTTCTGTACACACGTCAGCCTGGAATCCTTCAGGCTAAAACAATCCTCATCTGCAGGCCCTGTCTCTGGGTGAAGCATCTCTGAACCTCTCACAGCTGACTGAAATTAAATGCCCTGGTGCAGACCTGAGATCCTCAATATTATTTCATTTACTGCATGAAGCCATTATACTGAGAGGGAAACGTGTGAGATGTGCAGTAATGTGCCCTTGTCCATAGCTCTCTCTGTATAGATTTACAGGCCTATTTCCTTTCAGTGGAAGGAATGATCTCTTAAAGTAAACCAGCTTCTCCTTCAGTGTTTTAGATGATAAAATGGCTTTTCAACCTCTGTCAATAGCTCTGCCACCACAGAGGACTGATCAGAGTTCAGTTAGACATGAAGCTTCTTTCACATTAGGTAACCTGCTTCTGGAAACTCATCCTGGTTAGTTGCTTTTTTTTTTTCAGTGACAAGTAATTACGTTTTTAAGACACTGGGTTCAAAAGGCACAGAAAGTCAGTCGAAAGAAGTTTAAACCAGCGGTTCCTAACCCTGTTTGCTTGTGACGGAAACTGCATCTAGCCAGGGTTTGTGGGTGTGCTTCAGATATCTGTGTCCCAGCAAAGAGACAGTTCTGCTAAAAAATCTCTCAGATGGATCCCAAAGATTAAAGAAAAGTTGAAAAATGAAAATTTGTGTAGCAAACCTAACCCAGCGATCGTCTCCCATAGCTCTGCTTCACTTTGAACTAGGTTAGTAACCAAGAGTTAAAACTAGCAAAACCTAAACCTGCTACAACAGTAAAATGCTGCTTAAAAATTGATGCATCACTATTAATTATCAGTTATCAGGACAGATTTCTAGTAAAATGAGTATTTTTAATACTTTACAAGAGTACATCTAACTGATAACACTATAGTTTTAATTATTATTCTGTAAATACATTTTAGAAGATTGGGGGGTTTCACTGTATCTCATTAGTAGCCTAGTTTTATTGACTGTAAATAATGAGAAAAAATGTGACAAACATTGATATACAACATGTTTTAAGTTTTCTTTTTTTCTCTGTGATTAATTAAACATTTTCAGATCAAGACGGGTAGAATAGGATGGTTGGGTGAAAGAACCACGGAAGAAAGACCGTTATTTTATGTTTTATGAGTCTGTAGTTTAACAGCAATAGATTCTGATTTGCAGAAATAAAACATCAGGTACAGGCACACAAGTGGAAACTCCAATCCTGCCATCGGGTGGTGTTATGGAGTTACAGCAATGCAGCACAGCAGCCACTTCCCAGGTGCGAAAGGTTTAATATAAGAGTAGAGGTCAGGTTTTTGGAGTGACTTCTACCAGAGGTTGTAGTCTGGATATGTCAGCCTCAGTTTGTATCATTCTGTTTTTAGTCCTCCATCTTAATCACAGTGCAATAAGCCACTGTGGTGCCTCTTAAATATACAACTGACAAACTTCTCCTACTCGACTCTGACTGGTGTCAGAGGCACCTGGACATGTCTGAGAGTGTTGACAGGATGTCATGCAATACTTTCTGAACCGATAACTAGCAGGAAGTCTGACAGGATAAGACTGACAGGTCTGATTTATCTTATACTATATTTGGATTTCTAATAATTTTCACTCTTAATAGTAAATATGCATGTTTTCTTTTTATACATGCATTTCTTATTCTGGTGAAATATGCCCGAGTTGCATTAACAGAAAAGTAGGATCAAAGATTTTTTTTGGAGCTTGCTCCCTACTAAGACCTAAAAGTCAGCATATCCTGCTCGAAGGCATGTAGTGTATCTACATCTACACTTGCAAAACAATCATTCTTAAAAACCGCAAGACATTTAGTCCCACCTCCAGGTATGGCTACAGCCAACCGGACAAGGTAAGCCACGTTCAGTTGAGTGTGAAAGTCCCTGACCTTGGAAACATTAGCTTGATATAAATCATTGTAACACAAAGGCCACGTAGTCAAGTATGTTGATGAAGCTTTTGAGAGGACGACTGTTCAGCGTCATACAGGTGTGATAGAGACTTTGTGAAAGTTCTTGGCAACGATGCTGGGGCTGCTGCTATGTGAAAATGAGCCTATCAGCAGTTTAGTGCCAGCTGATGATGGACACCTTCTTCTCTATCTTCTCTCCTGGCTTCGGGAGAACCAGCCTGGGAGACAGTGAAGACAAACCCTATTTATTCAAATTTCCACTCTCACAAAAACACACCCACACAGATAATATCCCCATAGCAGCCTTGAAACTTAAGGTAATAATACTGGACAACAAATAAAAGAGGCAATTAACAAGAGATTTGCCGTCCTGCAGCACAAAATGATCATAATATAAATGTGTGTGCATGATGAGCTTTGATTAATACCACCAATTATTCACTGAATCCTTTGCCAGGTACAGACTCCCAGACCTCACTTTCTGACCCTGTTCGAGCCAAAAAAGTGGATGCCAAAGCTGTTGTGTTGTTCCAGGGTTTAGTATGGTGATATATTACCTCTTAACTAGGTATTTCTGCTGGATTTCAGAGAAATAGGACTGAACCAGTAAAGCTCAGCTCAAAACATTTCACACTTGGACTAATAAATGTTATCAAGTTAATATAGATTACACAATGTTACAAATACTGAAAACCTTAGGAGTGATGTGCTGTTTGAGGCAACTGAAATGTGTAAATAAATAAAGTGCCATTTAGCAGTGAACTCACCACATTAAGCAGCAGATTATCAGAATTAATATGTAAGGGAATATGTTCATTACACTTTTTCCTCTTGTCATTCCTTCCTTCCTTCGTTTCCTTTTTCATCTTTTGTGATTATTGGATTTATTTTTAATATATGTTGTAATATAAGTTGTGATGTTTGAATAGTGTCAATAGTAAGGGTAGGTAAAATAATCAGTAGCTTCTGCCTATGCCTTATGATGTATGTATTCATTTATGTACATAAATATTGGATTTATTTTTTTTTTTTCTTGCTTGGGTCAAATAAACTAAACTAAACTATTGCGTGTAAAACAGCTTTTTCTGGTCAAATGTCTCTGTTTGTGTCAGTTGGAATTTGAAAGTTGAGTTCTGCTGAAACATCTGGCCCCTCCCTAATTGTCCCCATGTCACAGTACCCCAAGGTCTATTTCTTCAGGTTGAAAATTTTGACTGCAGTTTCTCAAGGCTGTTAGCTTTGACTCTATCCATGCTACTGTGTGAACAGTGGTCAGTGTCCTCTTACCCGCCACGTCACACATTATGTAGCGACAAGGTCATGCCCCCTACTCCTTGCTCCTCACTCCCCAACTGCATTTTTAAAATATGCTGAGAAAACAGGATGATATAGAATGAAGGTGTGTAGTTACCACTTTAAAGACAGTGGAACCATGCTCTTCACCTAAATAAAACTCTAATGCCAAAAACCTGCCCCACCCTCAGACCAATGTTCATGCTCCCAGGAATTAGAAAACATTTAAACAAGACACTAGCTGGGACAATGATCTTTAGTTAAACTGAAGAATCTGATCCTACTGCCTACACTAAGCTTCAGTGCTGTGGTTGTTCTTCTCTAGGATGCAGAGTTACTTTTTCGGCAAAACATAAGTATTTTTAAAAGGCAGCTTCACTGGCATCAAAACAGTGACTTGTGGTGTTCTACTAGGGACCTGCTTGGGTCCACTTTACTATTCAGTTTATTAAATGAGTTGACATATTCTGTTAAAAATTACAGTAATTACCTATGTTGATGACATCTGGTTGTTTGAAATTTCAAATGTAATATTTACAACTCACGCCTTAATAGAAGATTATTTTTATGTTCTTTAGAACTGTACACACATAGAAAAATTCTGGTTGCATGTCTGGGAAATAAACTGTCAGATGTTCTGGGCCCTGATATCCCAATATGTCCTAAACCTGACGTTCTGGACCCTGATATCCCAATATGTCCTAAACCTGCACTATTAGGAGACCTGCCCACACTGGGAATGCCAAAACACCTCATATCTTTCTTATTGGTGTCCCTTTCTCTTTGCTAGAGTAAGGGATACCATACTGCTAAACTGGAAAGACAGAATCAAGATTTCTCAAAACCAGTGCCTTAGTTTATGAAAAGATCATACAGGGCTAGACAAGGCCTACAGCTTGACTTAAGGAAACGTGGCCTCTACATTTCTAGATTCCTCTCACCTTTTTATACAACAATATCCTTTGTATACATGTTAGCGAATGTGATAACTAATTAGATTTAAGTCACCAAACTATGTTGCACAGATGCACATAGAGGGAGAATGGGTGTTGTTTATTCATGTCTCTTTCTTTTTCTTTGCTCTTCACTGAAATAACATCTTGTAACATCATCTTGTCATACACGTTGAAAGCCATGAAACGGATCAAAGTGAGGATGATGAAAGAGAAACTAAAGGAAGACAACACCATATAAATAATTTGTGTAGTCACTTTGTGAACTGAAGAAAGGGAAGGTGGATACTGCTATACCTCCATGGTTATCTGTGGTGAGCTTATGCTGAACTCCTGTGCAGCCAGGACTCTTTTATTTATGCACGGTCTCGTTAATGTCTCTGAATTACTCAGTTTCTGATTTGTGTATTATTTAGAAATCTGAAATTTCTTATTAGTATTATACAAGTTTATCAACCTGACAAGTTTCGCCAGGTTCAAAATAGACAGTCACTGAATGGTGCATTTGTCTGCCTGAAGTCTGAGTGATGAGGAAAGCTGTCAATTATGTGTTGAACAGCTTACTTCAAATGACTCATGCAAATGTATTCATGTCCTTACCAGACCTCAAGAAGTAAAATTTAAATTGTGAAATGGCTTTTTCAGCTAACAAAAAAACCCAGTGATAATTTGCAGCAGAATCTCACCACATTAACTTTTCTTTTTGTCTACTCAGCTCTGTACCGTTTCTCCTTCTGTTTTCCTTCGCCTGGACATTAAGTTGCAAAATAAATTTAATTTTCCAGTATTTTTGTGCACATATTTTTGCTTTCATGGGGAAATGAGGACCACTGACCTTGCGTCTTTGCGTTTCCTAATTCAACAGCTGATTTCCTCTCTGAAAAAAGACAGAAAAGGCGGAGAAAAACTTCATAACATATAGAGAACAAAGATGGGCACTCTCCACAGAGTGGAGGGTGAAACTGCTTCTCACACAATCACTGACCTCTTCTCGATGTTCTTACAGTTTCTACTTGCTGCTCCCCTAAACAGGAAGGGAAATGGGGAGCCAGTTTTATCACACACTCTGCTCTCTCTACATAGTGCATTTGCATTTTGCTTGGCATTGCACAAACTGGCTGCCTTTGGCATTTAGCCTGTTTTTGCCTTTTTGCCTCAGACAGAGGACCTTCTTTTACTTTTCTTGCTTTTATAAGCCTGTGTCAAATTCTGTGGCCTATCTCAGCCGATGCTCTTGGTGTAGATCATATGTCCCACGCACTCAGCGTCCACCATCTTCCCCACCACCAGTCGATCACACACAATCAGACATATGATGTCAGCATCAACAGAGGCATAGATGAATGAGGCGTCATATTGAGCGCCAAGGCAGTGCTGCTGGACGGTCATTACAGGGCAAGGGCCACAGTGATAGAACCAGATACAGATGTGTTCATTATTACATATTGATTATTTAGCATTCACAAATTGTTTTTTTCACATTATCTTTTGGTCTCTGTGACACTAATGAAAGAAGTGACGATGAAGATGGTTTGACGTTTCTGTCCAAACCTTTGCTATACTCTGTGGTGGAGTACTGTATTTGATGATTACTGTACTCTTTTCTTTTCATGAAACCTTCCACAACTCTACTACATGTTAGAGTAATACTGCACCTTTTACTGCACTACATTTACCTGACAGCTTTAGTTACTAGTCACTTTACAAATTAAGACTAAACAAGTGTTTTCAAAATATGATGCTTTTTAGAAATTAAAACTACTCAACAGTAAATATAAGTAGTGCTGAAATGAGTAGTCAATTGACAAAAAATTAATTCGTATTTATTTAAAAATAATTTTTCATAAAAGTTTTCATGCAAAAATACTAAACATCTCATGGTTCCAGCTTCTCAGATGTGAAGTTTGGTTTCTTTTATTTTGAGGTTGGTGGAGTAACTGAGATAGACAAACTAAACAATCAATCAACCATTTTTACTTTTGATATTTTAAGTGTATTCTCCTCATTATATTTACATACTTTTTTACTATTTATTTTTACAATTTGGTATTGGTACTTTTACTGAAGTAAGGGCCTGCATACTGTACTTCCTCAACCACTGGTTTTATTCAAAAAGTACAAAAAAGTATGAATCCAAATAAAGAAACAGCACCGTGCTAAGTACATCTTGGGCCAGAGATGGACCTGCACTCATCTCCTGGGGGGTCGGGTCCACTACCTGCCAGCTGTCACACCGTGCACTGAGGTCTGGTCTTCTCATCCAGCACTCTACCCACACAAGGAAGCTCTGGCAAGAGGAAACATGGGCATGGATGCACACAAATATTCACAAAATGAGTATACATGCACCAATGATCATGGACATGACATGATACAGATGAGTAATATGCATACACACATGCAAAAACAACTACAAGACAAACACCCAAGTAAAAATAGAAATAAGATGCTGGTCTGAACCCACAGAAACAGGCTGCTACTCTTCTCTGGATTCATAAGTTCATATAAAACAGACATTAAATTAACATTAAGACAGGCAACATTATACTGAATTGTTATTAAAAAAACAGTATTATGTTTGATGAAAAATACTGTTGAATTGTTGAATTATCCTCATAAGTAAGCAGTTAAAATTCCAACTGTTTTCTTAACACTTTGAGAGCAAGTGACACCAACCAAGTGCCGTCGTTTGAGAGGTTGAGCTTCTCCCCCGTGCTCGAGTAAAACTCTTCACTTGTCAGGTTGGCATCAGTGTCACGGGCTGCGTTAAAAACTGTCAAGCACTCTCATCACTTGAAAAGAAGCAGTCTTTAACAGCACTTATGTAACTAAACTTGAAATATTAATTAGTACAAATATAAAAGACTGACTAAAAAGTTACATCTATTTGGAGATAACTCGATCAAAATGAATTGTTACCCATGAATTTTCCCATTAATCCACTGTTGGGCCCCAGCTTTTTAAAGTATAGTGCAGAGAACACATGCAAAGACCCAGCACTGTCCATAACACACAGGACTGCAGCTGGACGAGACCCAGCGGTGAAGGATGTCAGTACTGCCATTCCACTCTGTATGCTTGACACCACCTTCGTAGCTGCCCTTCCACTTCCCTACTAAAATACCCAGGTCATCGTTACAGTTCACCTTGGACAGAGAACATTACTGTTCAATAAATTCCTGGCAGTAATAAATTTGATGCAAGGCAGAATGTATTTGCATATTTATAGCATGCACAGTACATACGGTGTTTGTAAATGTTGTTTCTCACCATAGCACAGACCAACCCATAATCACTCTTAATATACTCTTGTATTTGTACATCCTGTGGCACGTACACCGGATCATCTGAAAAGCAACGGCAGCGGTGTGGAATGGCTTCCATGACAAGATGACAGCAAAAACTGTACAGCAACAGGAAGGAGTATTACTACACAGAACAAATGATCCCACTGCGTAGCTCCTTCTGTGTTTGGTCCCTATGTGGACCAGGAGGTCATACAGAGCCACTGAGGATAACACAGGGGAGCAGATGTGGATCCACATCAGTGGCATCATGCATTCAGAAATTTGTCATTATTATAAAAAGTTTAAATTGTTCATACAGTACTAATTTATTTGAACTTGGGGGAAAAAAGATCTATGGATGACTCTATTTATTTGTTCCCCAATCTATATGTGTAAATCTATTATTGATCTGAGACAAAGCCTAAAAGGTTCTGCATATCAGTCTGTTGTCTCTGTGCTAATGAATGGCTATGAGTCAGCATCATTTTGAAAAGGATTTGTAATTAGACCATGGGCTTAGAGTCCAAAAAGCTTCTTTCAGGTGTAACTAATATACTGTAACTGTTCCCTTGCCATCTGCCTTTGGGTATCACAAAATCCACCCCATTATCCGAATAACTATGACATGTATTTTTGTTTTCACTGTAAAATCACAGAAACCCACACGACCACTTCTTCTGCCTCGAGTGGCAGAGCCTGCTGTCCTCTGTTCCAGACTGATGGCTGCTCTGCAGTGTTTCCTGAAGGTAATAAAGTGACATGATGAAGCCTCAGACAAAAGTCAAGCTTATCTTCATACCTTTTCACTCTTGGATATTATCACTAAGCCACAGTGAGATCTCACCTGAGATCCTGTGGCTCCATCTGAGCCTCCTGCTATCTTTGCTCAAATCATTACTGTACGTGTTCCTATTAAAATGAAACATTCAGAAACAAACATCATGTATAGCTACCTCTGCATCTGTTCATGTTCACACTGAATCAGTGATCATCTGCTTGAGCTGCTATGTTTATCATCAAACTGCTCCCTATCAGTAACTCTACACTAAAATTAATTGACAGATTAATTATTAGCACTTTAATTATCATGACACTGTCCAGTGTTGTATTTAATAGGAATAATGAACAAGCTCAAGTGAGTGCAGGACTTTCTTCTGGGTGGGTAATGGCAGGTGAGCTAGACAACAATGTTGATTGGTGTTATTTAATTAAAGAAAGTTCATATTCTCAACACGCGGCTAGTGTTACACTTAAACTATTTAAGTACTGATGCTTCATAAAATTCTTCTTGTGTCCATCTCCTTCTTTTAGGACATACAGCATTAACAGTTAGTTAATTACAACAAATGACAGCACGCTCACACTAATATTAATCACTTGTAGGTCAACTACCAAAGGCACTTTAGGGGAAACTGTGAAGCTTACAAATGTATTAAAGTCATACTTTTCTCATGGCGTGAGCTGAGGGTGGTCGCTCATACCTCACACTGCAGTTACAGTAACACACTGGCAGTTGTGCGTCTGCTTTGCCTTCTACAGTCTGCAGCTGGAAGGAGCCAAACAGCCAGCGTGGCCCGGTCCACCTTAGATCTGAGTAAAAACACATGAAAAAGAACCTTTGGCTTCGACATTTTATTAGTAAGGCTAAACAAAATGCCAGTGTTAACAAAAAGCTCATTTTAAATGCTATCCCTACAATCAACCTATATAGAAGATTATAAGCAGTGATTTTCAAAATGTCACTTATTTACTACTCAGCACTAACAGGAAACTCATTTTATACCTTCTTTGAATAATCAAACATGTTTCTTTATCTAGAAGACCCTGCATGCACACCTTTCCAGTGAATGGGAGAGAAACCATCAACGCACAGCTTTTTCCAACAAAGAGTTGCAAGTGATCCGCATGCACACACACACACTGATATCCCCTAAAATAATATTTCTCCTAGCACACAGTGGCCTGTATCTGCTGGTTCACTGCCACACACAGTATTATGCACTGCCATTACGGGATGCCCTGTGTTCTGGGCGAGGGGCTCCCTCTAGTGGCAGAAGCCACAGTGTGTTTACTTGCAGGAGTACTGCTGAAAAGGAGTTCTTATTTCTGTCAGTGAATTTCTTATGATCATTTTTCTAGTAAAGATAATAATATAAGAATAATAATTGTAAGATAAGGTGTTATATATTTCCTCTAATACAAGAAATGTGCATACAAGACACAATACAACTGGAAAGAGACACAAAATGTATGCCAAGAGATGCAAAACAACCACGAGGAACAAAATGGCCAAATGACAGTCTGGGGGTCTTGCTTCTATGTCAGAGGGGTGTGGGGTATTTTTGCATATCTGCAGCCAGCAGCACATTGTCTCAATCTGTAGGCTACAAACTGCAGCTATTTACTGATACAGTTTTATATTAGAACCCACAAACCATCAGACTGAGCAGCCCACAAATGTTTTACATATATTTGCACATCACTTCATTTACTCACATCTATTCTGGGGCGGCATGGTGCTGCAGTAGTTGTTGCCTCACAGCAAGAAGGTGCTGGGCTCAAATTTTGCTGCTGACCAGGAACTTTCTATGTGGAGTTTGCATGTTAGGTTAAGTTAACTGGTGACTCTAAATGATTGTCTGTGTGTCCGCCCTGTGACGGACTTGTCCAGGGTGCATGAATAATACTGTGTGGATTCCTGGTGGTTTCCAAACAAGTGGAAAGAAACTGTAAAATCACTGGAAGCCTTTCTTACAAGTGTGGCTCTTATAGTATTTAATTATAATAAGTTACAGTAAATGAATGCAAAGTGGGTAAATGGGGTTCCATATTTTTCACACTTCAGTCATTTTTGTATTACAGACAGACAAGATGTGGTGCAAAACCTTGAAAACAGAAGTTTAATTTTATTTTTTGATGGAAATTTTGATACAAAAGGGCAAATCGGGGTCCATTATTAATTGACAAGTACAAACCAGTATTTTTTTTAACCCAGAATGTAGCGACAAAAATAACTTTTGTAAAAAAAATAGTGATTGTTAGGTTGCTGGATTAGCCAGTTCCCATTAAAAGCACTTTGATCAGGGACTAAACCAGGGTTGGAGTTAGTTTGCTGTCACTCTCTTAAACCACAACAACTTTTAAAAGCTTTCTGTGAACAACACCAAGATCAACACATGGAAAAACACCTTTTAAATGACCACCTTTTTCTTTTGTTGTTATTATAGATATTGATAGTGTCATAAGTATAGCTTGGATCAAATGTTACCTGCCTGTTTCTTTATACACGTTCAGTTAGCTGTTTATTAGGTACACCTAAACCTAACACAACTTTGAATCTACTGTTTAAACAAAAACTGACCTATATCATCATCATCATCACCATCATCATCACTATCAAACACTTGAAAACACTGCATTCTTACATCGTGGCCACACTGAAACAGGCATCCTGATTTGAATATTCATTAACAATTCATATGTTACCCTAATGGCACACTGCATTTGACACAGAGAATTCAAAATGACAAACTTCACAAAAACTGAAACACTGGAAGTGCTAATATTTGGTAACAATGTTGATGAGTTTAGCTAAAGGCCACAGAGGACAAAACCCCCCCCAAACAAAACAAAAACAAAACAAGATGATATGGATGATATTGTATAGTATAAGGGTTATGTTAGTTTTCAGATGATTCTGAAATTATATAATGGTTTTAAGGTTTCCACAAACCTGAAGATAGAGGAAACACACAATGAGAGAGCTGTTAAGATTCCCACACGTTCACTAGAGGCACCTTAAGAATGGCAATGTTGCCGGCAACATGGAAATATCTGATGCAAAACCAGGAAAGAGAAGGTTAGGACAGATAAATAATTAGATTACTCCTTAGTCACTGAGGCAAACAACAAATACACCTTACTTGTGAATTTTTTTTTCTCTTGAAAAATACTTTTAGCATCATTAGCTAATGCAAAAGGTGCACATGACCAAAAACAGAAAACCTACAGATCACAACATTATTTTCCATTACCATCAACATCTATAGGTGTAAAGTCCCTCCCTGCCAGAAAATTAAGGACATCTTTTGTACCTTTTTTTTATTTATTATTATTTAAAACCCTTTTCTAAAAAATAAATATGAAATTCAGAACAATTAGCATTTTCCACACACATGCACCCACCCACACACATCAACACCCAACACTGTAGGAATGCAAACTCATTAGCTTACAAAGCTTCAAACAAAAATGAAAAAGTAGTGACAACTGCAATAAGAGACAACATATTAGCAAAACAAGTTTTCATCTGACAGTGTGGAGAACATGATGTGAATGTCTTTCTTACTGCTGCTTATTTCAACTGCAAATCAATGCGAATTTCACCCAAACGAAGCATGTAGCAATATATCGAGAGGAAGCCTGGCGAGACTACTGTAGGGACTACTGTGAGGCTAAGAGAAGATGCATCTACCTCACAGAAGTCCACGATTTAGGGCATTCTGAACTGAGCGTGCGCTGTCCTATGAAAGGAGGTCCCCATTTGGAAACTTGTTTGGAGTCCATCACCCTTCCTGAAATCACCACTGCTCTACACAGACTAGAAAGAAAAACTGCAGATGTTTTAATTCGTGAACTACAATAAACAATGGACTGTAAAGATCACTGGTACTTCATTATTTGTGTGTCAGGTGGAAACGTCCCCACATGACAACAATCAGGTGGTTTCAGGAGCAGGAGTTGGTAAACTCTTCTCACTTGAACCATGGCCTGGAAAAAAAAAAAAAAGAAGAAGCAAGATACACACGCTCTGTCTTCTGGCATTTTCTACACCTTTCAAAATCTGTAGTCAACTTACATGTCACCCATGAAATACATCTAAAACGGTTTCACTCATGTTTGCATCAAAAACATTGCTTTGAGCCTTAGCTCTGCCATGAACACCTGAGACTGTGGCTAAACACCTAGCTAACTAATAAAGACCGTGTTCAGTATTAGTTTGAACCTGCTAGCATAACTGCAGCAGTCTAGCATCACCTGGCTTCCTACACGCTAAACAAACATGACGTTAACTCCTTACTTTCCTTCAAATCCTTTTACATTCCTTCAATAATGACTTGTCAGGCTATTGAGTTTCTACCTGTCATTCAGACAAAAATGGCTAAACTGGCTTCTGAGCACTTCAGATCTCCAGACACATAATGAAGAAACATTATCTTATGACGAGCTCAAGTGTCTTTTGCCACTATTTAATAACAGCATGGCAACCCCAAAAGCATCTTAGTTCTTAGTTTGTGTCCATCCCACTAAAACAAATCAAAATCCACTTACAGCAGATTAAAAATAATGCAATCTTTTTAATTCACCCTGGGCCTAGGATGTCAGTTACACAGACGTTCAAGGATCCAGTTTTTCAGGATTCCAGTGTTTTAGGCAAAGATCATTTGTGGAGATGCCTGCTGTGAAAACAAAATTGAAAGAG
>NW_018128006.1:1285130-1291046 GCF_001952655.1 Monopterus albus | reverse complement strand
CTGGAGATCCAAGATGCTTTGGGAAAACTGAACCTGCACTACCCATAATTCTAGCTGCGCTGCGGGCAGCTTCAGCCTAAAGCTGTTGTAGCAGATAAGAATCCGAGTTACAAAAACCTCGTCATCCGTATTCTGCTCACAAACACCTGAACAATCTGCTTGGATAAAACATTACCAAGAACACGAAAAACTCACGCAATATCAAAATAACATTCACATAAATAATTTAAATAGCTATAGCAAAGCTAAAGTCTTTATCTAAAATTTTTAAGTGGCCAAAGACATGTTCTAATAATATGCTGTACAATTTTCAGAATCAGAACAAACAAGAGAGCACAAGTAACCAAGGCTGCCATCATGAGCGCCTTCTTTTTGATTGAAAAAATAAAATAAAATAAAATTTTGTGGACTTTTCATTAGTTGTATTCTGGGCTGCATGAAACCTTTTCCCACACCTCACAACTGTGTGCAGTAATTCAAAGATTCGTCCATTAAATGTCGATTCCCAGATGCTCTTTACAAACCACAGGACACAGAGGAAACGTCCTACATTTGCCCATATGCTTCTCCTCTCCTCTTCTCTCTCTCATCTAACTGTGCCCCAAAACGTGCAACAGGTCACCAAAATCACAGTCAAACAGTTCACTGATTCCTTCGTGGTCCTCCAGCCCAAAGTGGTAGTCGTGACTGTGAGGGGGGGACAGGTTGATGAAACTGTCCAATGGAAGAGCGAGGCCCTCTCCATTCAGGAAGTCCGAGGAGGAGAGGGGTGACAGGTCAAAATCGGGCATGTCTCCGAGAGTGGAGAACGGGTCTCCTCCCAGGAGTGAGTCTGTCAAAGAAAGAAAAATGTCAACTATGATGGAACAATATTTTGTTCTTATTGGGTTGTGATCAATAAATTAATTAACTAACAATAACCAACTTGATTAGTAAGTCTGTAAAATGCCTCTGAAAAAGATTTTATAATTTGGTTTTACATGGCAAAGTGAACTAGCATCAGCATTTCTGTCATCCAACTGTGCGTATTACAAGTCCATACACAGTGAACAGGTCATCACTCTCAGCACAAAACGTGGCTGCCAACACACCAGCCTGAAGAGAAACAACCGAGAACCGAGCTAAAGTCAGGAAGTCAGAAGGCTTGCAGCGGAAAGGAAACTGGCAAGTTGGTGCATCACTGCTGACAGTGACATGCACGGCAGGTTAGAGTGTGACCTACACAGTCTGCATGTTATGTGTGGTCCGTCAGAAAAACACTGCATTAATTAAAAACTTCAGAAGTTGCAAATTTCAGTGCCCGGGCAGCCACCATTTTTTTCTTTAGTCGATGTGTTTTGTGCTCCACCTGTACCCAGCAGCAGTGGGGTGTGCACACTATTGGTCATGTATAAAAGGTTTAGCCACGCTGCAGGTACATTTTTTTCCAGGCACATTTATGCCTTTATTTGTAGGCCATGGAGAGGCGGACAGAGAGAAAGAGATTTATGATGCATGTGAGCAGCCGGACTTGAACTGGCAATGCTGCCAATCCAATGTGCACGTGTATATGTATGGTAGGGGTGTGACAATACACTTAGCTCATGAGACGAGACAATACACGATATTGGGTTCATGAAAGAAGATATTTTAACACATTTTTTAAGAAATCTTCAGTGATGAAATATATGACTTGAAAAATTGTGTTTTATTTGAATGAAAGTCTTAAAATACAAAACGCTGCAGGTACATTTTGAAATGTTTTAACTAATAATCTTGTAATGAATGTCACTTCAGTTCTACTTTCTGAGTATGAATTATCATATGCAGTAAAAGACAACAACATGCAAACTGTAAAAGGTTTAGCCACAAACACAGCTGACTGGCTTCTCTCATGTAAGAGTTCACATGAGTCTCTTCAGACCTTATAACTGTGCATGAACTATGCACAAGCTTCTAACTGAATTTCAAAGGTGTGTAAAAACCCCAGCCCTCTCCACTCGTTTCTATGAGGGATTGTGTTCACCACAGCCGGCACCAGCATCGCAGGGGCCTCTGGCAAAATGATACAACTCTGTGTAGCAAAAAAAGTTTGATCTGGTTCAACCTCCACCGCACCAGATGGTAACATCATCTGGCAAAGGCGTTGTGTTGATGATCAGAATGTTGACGCCCACAGGAAGAAGACTCTTCCCTTGTTAGCATGAGCGTTCACTGCTATTCACTGATTCTGGGCCTCAGCTAATGCACCATAATGACACGCCACACATTTTCATTAGTATTGGATGTTAAAACTGTGTTTTCTAACTATCAGTGCTGACACACTGGTGGTAGAATTGGTGCTAAGCTAGAGTAGGTTACTTTAGCAGCATGGCTAACCACAACACAACCCAGGGCTGGAAACATAAATGAAGCCACTCACATTGACTTGTCACAACATTGTTGTATCATACATGCCTACAACCCTTCACCCTCGGTCAATGCAGCCCTTTGCGTTGAAACACAGCAGGGAGTCTTTTGTTTTGCTGGACTGTATCGTCACACTCCAACATACTGGCCTGGTTCTGTTATTTACTGATATTGTGACACAGCTTTTGCCTTAATAATAAATATAATCATGCTTTAACATCACACCCATAGTATAAGGTGCACAGAGCTGTAACTACTTAGCTTTTGGGATGTCCTTTTTTGGTTTTAATATGGTAAAATCATCAAAATATCGTCAGCTGCATGGCCCACATTACTGCAGGAGACTGAAAAGAATGAAGCTGTTTTCAGTGTATTTAGCTGCACTCTGGCAAAGCTACAAATGTCCAGAAAATGTGTTGGGGAGGGGAGAGAAGTGGCTTATGCTGCAGGAGTAGCTAAGACGCCCCTACTGACACTATTATTAAGCCAATGTAACTGACATGAATTCAAGTTCACCACAGCCACTGTTCTCCAGCTGGAGTACCTTGCAGGATGTTGGGAAGTGTACCACTTAACATTGTACTAAAATGTTTTCACTGAACACAGATAAATGCACATTTATTTACTGAGAAACATGAACACTCACCTGTGTCACCGCCTAACACCAGTGATGAGGGGTCCTGCTGGGAGGCTGCCGTCACTGTGGATGATGTGGATGCTGGAGATGATAAACCCACTTCCAGAGCTGTTGTGGATGTTCTGGATTGTGACTGGTCTGTGGATTGTGTGGGAGGCGAGACCAGGGAAGGGTCAGTATTGGGTTTTGAGGGACTACTTCCTGACACGGGGCTACAGATGCCAGAGCTGTCTTCTGGACAAAGGAAGACGTCGATAGGTCCCCTGGTGCTCTTCAGTGACACCTGGTAACCCTGAGAGAAGCAGTCAAATAAAAAAAAGCCTACAACCACAAGACAAATACATTACAAAAAGCTGAATAAAATTCAAGACCCTTACCTCACTGGGTTCTGCAACTTGCATCTGGGTCTCTGGTGGAGCTCTGATCACCATGACCAGCTGGTCTGGGGAATCAAATGACTTCTTCAAGTCTTGGCAACGCACATATCCCAGCGTGATGAATACAACAATTAAGGAATTCAGTGCAGCTTCAACTGGTATCATGCTTACAGTTACTGAGTCCAAAACTGAAACGGTGTCTTTACGAAGTTTGGAGGTCTATGCCAGCCGGCAAAATTAAACTAGTTATTTTTGTTCGAGGGGGAATGGGAAGAACAGCCTATAAACATGTTATGTAGTCAAGGGCACCGGACTTGTCTGACCATGTGCGGACTGGACCAGAGACTGCTTGTCTAACTTATACTATGTAAATAAATATGTGGGAAAACATTGGAATTGTCATCAAATATACCAGCGGTGGAAGAAGTACTAAGGTCCCTTACATAAACAAAAGTAGCAATACCATAGTGTAAAAATTCTCTAAGTAAAAATTCTGCATTTTAAAATGTTACTTAAGTATAGTACCATGGCTGGGTTTGAGCCCGGGTTGACCCAGTGCCTTTCTGTGCCTGCGTGGGTTCACTCTTTGTACTCTGGTTTCCTCCCACAGTCCCCTAAAGCTGTAAACCTAGGGGAAACACTGGTGTTACCTGTTTAGGTCTGAGGACATAAAAATGGTCCAAAGGATATTTCTTGTTCTGTGGATCCTCTGTGAGCAGTCGGAGCTGTAGGGTGCATTTGGAAATGAGCTCGTCCAGCTGCTCCTCTGCCTCTGTGAGGTCACACACCTCCTTCTGCAAATCCTTATGGCGAGAAACCAATTCCGCATCAATTCGATTACCACTGTAGGGGGCACAGAAAAATTTGAAAATGTGAGGTTTCTAGATTCCTAGAACACATACCAGCCACTGGTAACATACTTTAGGCTTTTTTGTTATACTCACAGCCACTGGATGTTGTTTTTGGACTTCTTGGAGATGAGATGGATTCCCTCCAGGACATTGGTTATGTCATAAATGCGTCTCTTTTGGACATCCAGGACCTGTGAGGCCCAGTTTAGATCCACCACACCATCAGCCGACTGGGACAACAGGTTCAGAAAGCGCTTGGTGGTTAGGTTCAAGGAAGTGTCATACCGTGACTTTTCCGTTGTGGTCCGAGGAACTGAGATGAAAGAGAAGATATATGGGTTTAAAGATTCTGCATACAAGCACACTGGGTAGTTCATTTCCTCATAAAACTACAAGCTGAGGTACCTAAAATCTATGAACACTGTGTTTTAGGGAGCCCTAAGATTTACCACAAATAGTAAGACTCTCACACATAACTGTTCTTGTGAACTACAATGATTGATCAATAGGAGGAAGAAAACAACATGATAATAAAGCCTTTTGTCTTCTTGTGCATTTAAAAACTATCTTCTCTCATTTGAGCAGACAAAAAGATAGCTTAGAATGGTTTTAATTATTTCTGACACTAGTCAGCCTGGTAACGACAGAGAGGTTGGCAGGCCGTTGTTTGTGCTGACAGCTGTTTATAAGACAATGGCAGCAGTAACAAAGGTCAAAGTATATGGACTGAATGGCTGGAGAGCTCACATGTTGCTTAGGCTGTGAATTCTGGGTAACAGTGAAAGAAAATATGCAGAATAACCCGTGACTCTGAGTGTGTTTGTACCTCTGGGAGGTGCAGGTGTGGAAGGTGGTGCCTGGCCTATAGATGGTCGAGCGGTGCTGACATACTGATGGTCACTATCAAGATCCAACTTTCTCTTCACCTAAATACAAATGGTTATAAAAAGAAACATAGGCAATAAAAGGTACCATAATTATACCATGTTATTACAATTATGTACTACCTATGTTTTAAGAAAAAGAAAGTGAAAACCCCCTGCTGAATGAAAAGCAAAACAAAATGTCTTAAAGCAACAGGTGGATGGACTTATACAGCTGTTACACGGGGACAAGCACGCTCATGTAAACATTTCAACATGGTAAAAGACAGTTCCTCAGCTACCTACTTCCCTTTTTTCCCTTTCACTTTCTCTCACCTCTGTCTTTCCCCCTTCTTCCCACAACACCCCCCTCTCCTCACCGGAGGTTTTCCCAGAGCCGGTCGTCTCTTGTCCTGGATCCCCACATCAGCAGGGCCCTGTGGGGTAGCAAACAGCAGGATCTCCCCTGTGCTGGTGGGGGCAGCAGCTGGGTGGAGTCCCTCATTGCTGGGGGTGGTGATGATCACTATCTGCTGGTCCTCGCCCAGGTTGAGACTCCCAGAGTTCAGCAAAGTCTCAAAGTCGGCCAACAGATCCTCTGATGTCTGCCCAGTTATCAGGGTCTCTGACATGGCAGTGTGTCTCTGAGTACCCCTTCACTGGACTTTGGGGGTGTTGAGGGATCACAAACTAAGATACTCCAGTTAGACTGAGTATCACCACCTACTTGCATTTGCTGTACTCAGTGAACAGTGGTGAAACCCCCTGAAAGTTTGCTTGCAAGTTTTCATAGCCAGCTC
>NW_018128006.1:1275422-1285116 GCF_001952655.1 Monopterus albus | reverse complement strand
AACACACATATTTTAATTAACTAACAATGTACGTTTAACAAACGTCATAACTATTGCAAGCAATGTGCTAAATCAATCCTAGAAGTATGGTGAAACAGTAGGGCAGGGTGTTCTGCCAAACAGGAAATTTAGCAAATCATGTAATACTGCTAAATGCATACCAACTGTGCGACTTGAGGCTCAGCTGCTGATATGTTATCAATGAAAAAGTCGCAGGAATAAGCGCTGGAGGTTAGCGAGCTAGCAAGCTAATCTTTTGTTTTCATCTCTCCTGTCGGTACAGTACAGCCGCGAGGCCTGGTCACACTGCCCTAACACAGCTACCGACCTGCTAACGAGTTAGCTTACGTCCTAACGGCAAAGACCGACACAAATGAACAAACAACCCGGTGCAGTCGTTAAACTAGCTATCTTCAGGTATAAGATAAGGTAATTTCCCCTTACGTCCCAAAACAGTGCTCATTTAAAAGCTCATTAAAACTTTATCGAAGCTTTCCAAGAGTAATCAATTGAAATAAAATACCTACGATGCAATAGGCATCGCCACAACTCAAAAGCATCTTTGACAGTATAAGTATAAAAGCGACAATCAGTTCAGAGGAGAATATAGAAATATCACTGAATATGAAAATATAGGGCAGATTAGCATGCTAGCTAAGTTATTAGCCGTAGTTCTTCAACCCCCTCGTTTTGTTGGGGCACGCAGGAAGCAGTCCGACAAAGCTGGAAATGTAAGGAAATAAAGCGTAGAAATACACGCGCATACTTTAAAACAGTCCACTGTTCCTTTGGTGGCGCTAATCGGGACCAGTCGGTTCATAAAAACCCCATCCCGACCCCGTTCAGGGCTGTTATTGTTGTTATTGTCCCAGCTGATCTACATCTAAACAAGGATCGGACAGTTTTCGCGCGAAATCTTTTTTGCCGCGAAACCAGCACGTGCGCTAATCCTACGGCTACCATTGGTCGAAAAAACTACACTTTCCGCGGGGCGGGACTGAAAGTCTCTGATTGGTGTAAAACGTTGTCGGTCATTTTGCCGAGCGCAGATTCATCGATCCAAAGGTGCATTCATGTGCCACAGAAAAAAGAAACATTACTTACTGGTATTGCTTTCATTTTGTTAGCTTGAAACTAATCTAAGAATGATTACACTTATCATCATAGAAAACACTGTACGTGTTATTGCTAAACTCAATACTAAAGTGTTTCTCGTTGCAAGTATATTTGTGTTTCACGTGGGAAAATGTTAACTGCAACAAGGAAACCTCAAATGTCATGCTTTCAGGCGTAAGACAAATAATAAACTATAGATCCAGCTGGAAGTACAGTTTTATTCCACATTAATAGGGAAAACGCTTCCCCTTGAGTTTTGTTGTGTTTTATCGTCTTTCTTCTATGGTCTTTTCCTATCAACTTCCTGTAAGGGGAAGTACCTCAGCAGGCAGTCCCTGCTAATCGAGCGCCTATTGCGCAGCAAGAGAGTGACAAGATGGCGCAGGCAATATTTGAAGTGCTTGAAGGTAGGAATAATTTGTTAATAACAATGTTACTACCACTACAATAAAACGTGAATGTGTATTTTCAACCATCCCGGGCCCATTTTAACATACAAACATCTAGTTATAAATCTAAATGCCCATATAATTGATATAACAATCAGCATGCAATAGAAAGAAGATTGTCTAGGACTGTAAACAAACAAACAGATTGTTTAGACCTTTTAGACAGTTTATGTCTGCAAGTTGTTCTCATGGTATTGTAGTCAGGCAATAAAGTGGTGTGGGCCTTCCCATGCTAATCAGACTGGAAGTTATTTTGCAGCAGGCCATTTTTTGATGAAAACACACTGTAATATTAGTAAAATATATCCACTAGAAGTAATAGCGTGAAGCCGACCTATATTTTGTGTATTCTAGTCTCCTAAGTTATAACTATTATAATTAAAAGGTATGTGTACATTTTTCCAAAAATGCATTACAATTTTACCATAGAGTAAATAGATCTGCAGTGGCTGGAGATAACCCCACATAAAGCTGTTAATCCTGATTTAAAGCACACAGTATTTTTCTTCTTGGCAGTTTAGAAATTTGTGCAAAAGATCCTTCATGTAGACGCGGCTGTTCCCTTTCAGCTTCTTAGCTAGACCGTTTAAGAGACCTAGTTCATATTTGTGCCCCGAACACGGTGTAGTATTGCAGTATGTGACTTATTACACTGTTTCTTTGTCCTCCTCTCCTTCCTCTCTTCAGGCATGGACAACCAGACAGTGATGGCGGTCCAGTCTCTGCTGGATGGCCAAGGTGGAGTTCCTGACCCAAACAGCCAGAACGTCTCAGGGACACCCACTATCCAATCTATGGGTCTGTACAGCAAATACGGTACATGAAAGCTGAGAGATTACAAAGCAAACAAGAATTAAAAGCTTAGAAGAGTATTGTTGCCTTTTGTAGCCAAGTAGAACCACAAAATAGAAACTCCATCTGGTATTTCAAATATGTTTGCAAAGAAACATTGTCTTTAGCACAGTATTGGTTTAACACAAAAATATAATGTCAAGAAGATGGAACACCTTGAGTAGGTGATGGTGCAAGACAGGCACCATCTTGTTGTATTCTTGATTTAGTCCCGGAGAACACAGGTGACACACTGTAAATTTTAAATAGAAAATGTATCACCCTTAGAGTTAAAATAAACACTTTCCCAGTGTTTATATGGGACCCACTAAAGAGTATTAAACTAACACTTATGGAAGTGTTCACAATATTAACACAGTTACAGTGTTATATAAAAACTCTTACAGTGTAAAACATTAACACTACAATGGATAACAAAAACACTAAGTCGGTGTTTAAAGTTCCCTCATTAGCGACACTTGTGGAGAAAACACTGCACTGGTTATCAGGTAAGACTTGGGGGTGACAATTTGCACTACGCTAGTGTTGAGCATGCTACTAATATACAGTATGCAACATGGTTCACTGAGATTAGCACTATTCTTGGCATCAAGCAAGACTTTGTAGAGCATGTGTTGAGTTTGTTGCTGAACTCACAGCATCAATATAAACTTTGGCAACTTGGATATGAAGTCACATATATCTTAAACTGCATGACAGTTGCATAGTGGTGCCAACCAAAGAATTGACATTTGTGGGCGGAGTGTAACTACATCTCCAAGGAGTTAAGATAACACTGATATACCGACTCTGTCAAATAGCTTCAACACTGAACAACATTTTACATTGAATGTTTTAAAAATGTTCTTTAGGAGTTGAAATCAACTCCAAAATGTTTAACTATGAAATTTCAACACAGGTTTTTGCTGTGAAAGAGCCATTTGGATATCAGTCGTGTCAAATTTAGCAACCTCCCCATGATATTATTAGCATCTTAACATCATTTTAGTGAGTAAATATAGGCTTAAACAAACATCATTTTAGTGAGTAAATATAGGCTTAAACAACAATCAGACTCATTAAATGGATCTCATTTAGCGTGTGAAATAGCACCTCTCTGATTTTTTTATATTACTGGTGTTTGTTTATACTGAACTATCTCCCTGTTGGTGCCTGTTCATGAACAACGCTTAGCCCTTCTTGCTCATGTTATGGAATTGCAACTTGTGCTTGAGTCACATAATATAAATGCATACCTGTTTTGCTGCATATCAGTAGCACAACCCCTCCATGAATTGACATGATATTGCAATTGAAGGGTGAAGGTGTCTCAGCTGTGGCTGTCAAACATGGCTCTCATGGCAGCCATGTCATCAAAGTTGACATTTATTTCTAGGAAAGCAGAGGAGGTTATGACTGCATTGTACAGCAGAGTAGGTGTGTGGTTCTTTTCTTCTTCTTGTTTTCTGCCGTAACTGCCTCAAACCTCCATGTTTGTCCTTCGTACAGACGATGAGGACGTGTTCCTGTGTGGGAAGTGTAAGAAACAGTTCAATTCTCTGCCAGCCTTCATGACACACAAGAGGGAGCAGTGCCAGTCTAGCGCCCCCTCCCTGTCCACGGTGTCCTTGGCCTCCGCCAACACTTACACCCCTGTCCCGTCAATCAGCACTATACCACAGACTCCTGCTAACAGACAGGTGAGGGTAGTTTTGTGTGGGTGATTGATAAATCAGTATCCATTCAATTCAGTTCAGCTTATTTGTATAGTGCCAACTCACAACAACAGTTGTCTCAGGGCACTTTTAAGATGGACCTTTAATTTTATTATTTATTATTATTTTTAGTTTTAGGTTAGGTAATACATTTTGTTGTTATACTTACAGTATAAACATATAGAGTAGGTTATGATAAAAGATTATGATTTTTGACACAGCCATGAGTGTTTTCTCACTTTAATAAATTGTTTCTGTACAACTGTGGCAACACCCACTTATTGTTTATGTCTGTGTGCTATTTCCCACATCTACACCAGGTATCTACCTACATTACAGTCCCTCCCTCCCCACTGACGCACACTTTGGTCCAAGGCAATGTGCTGGTCAGCGACGATGTTCTTATGTCAGCTATCTCAGCTTTCACGTCCATTGACCAGCCCATGGCCACCATGCAGACACCTATACAGGTAAAACAGCTGTTTTATGTTCCAACCCTATAAAGCATCGCACCTTTGCTAGATGCTGTGCATCATGCTTCATATCAAGTCACCAAAAACATGAGTATGAGCAAGTTTGACACAGTTGAAAATGTCCATTGTGGGTTTTTCTGAGGATAAATTAGTAATACAGTTTTGCTGTACTCAAATCTGTCTGCTCCCTTTTTTGTATTGCAGAGTAACCTGAGCATGCACACAGCTGGTGTATCCTACCTTCAACACCATCACCACCACCACCACCATCACCATCATCAACAGCAGCAGCAGCAGCAGTCCTCCCACCCCTTGCCTGCCAGCCAGACGCCAGCCCACCCCTTGCCAGCTGGACAGCCCGTGCAGCAGCCGCTCTCGTCACAAATCCCAGCCAGCCACAGCAACTCAGTGGTCCAGGTGTACAGCACACTGCCCCATATGGCCGGAGGTGGTGGTGCAGAGATCCACACCCTGGGTCTGCAGCCTTTCCATCCTGTACAAGTGTGTAAAGCTGGCTGCTTGGTTTCCAGCTCAGTATTAAATATGTTAGCACCATTAAATTTAAAGCCTTTTTGGTGTTGCACGAGAGAAACGTAAAGAATTTCAATGCCTATAAATAAAACTCCAAATGCAGTGAATTCAAAAATACAAAATGACATGATAAAGTATGTTGAGTGAAACTGATAATCATCTCCCTCAGGTGCCAAGTCAGTGTGTGGAGAGCCAGTCATTCACCACCCCTCCTGTCTACAGCCCCGGGAAGCAGGGCACCAAAACAAAGACCTGCAGCATCACCACCAACCTGACGGAGCTGGGTGACTTTGAAAAAGTCATCATTCCCAAACGACCCAGGAGCAGCAAAAAGAGCCCCGATGGAGCAACAGGTGTGTGAAGACCAAGAGAGAGGACAGTAATTTGCTGATTTCAGTGTTTTGAACCAAAGCTGTTATAGGTGATACTGTGTTATACATCTGACCAAGAATGACAGAATCATAATACAGGAATATCCCCTGAAACAACATGTTTAAATCGGAGCTACTACACATCTCAGTTTAAAGGGATAAAACTAAAACGTCTAGTGCCACAGCTTCCACCACATGTTCATGCATAGTTCTGCTAAATCCATGCAAAACAAACAACCAGTGATCAGTTTTAAAACTTATAGACTACAGTTACTGATTCATGAAGCTGCACATGACGACATAATGATTATGGATTTGAAAAGTATAATGGTGCTCATTCATTCCTCAGCAGAGCAGCTGAAGAGAAAAGGTCCAAAGCTGAAGTGTAATTTCTGTGACAAAGTCTTCTCGAAAAACTTTGACCTTCAGCAGCACATTAGAAGGTGAGTGAGGTAGACTGTCTAAAAACAGACATCCATGCAGAGGAGAGTGACTCCATTTTCTTCCTGTCACGATTTCAAACTGTTTTCCTTTTACAGCCACACAGGAGAGAAACCGTTTCAGTGTATCGTGTGTGGTCGAGCCTTTGCCCAGAAGTCCAACGTGAAGAAACACATGCAGACGCACAAGGTTCACACAAATGTCTGCAGTCTCTTTAACCTAATCTTCTGCTTCTGAACTCTCAGTAAAATACCTACAGTTTAGTGCTGTTCATTATAAGTCATTTTAAATCGAAAGAATAGTCACTGCCACAGCTTTTGACTGGATACAACATTATTTGCTTTGCTGTAAAACAATATAAAATACACTGTAAAGCTCTTTAATTTTAACCCATGAAGTGGTTTCTTTGATTACTTCCATGAAATGTGAATGCAATTGAATGCAAACAACACAGTAACAACTGTCTACTTTGAAGGTGTGGCCTATGGGCGTGGCCAGCACAGTGTCCAGATTGCCAATCACAGTAAAGGTGGTGCCTGTGTCATCCATTGAGGAGGAGGGGAGAGGGGAGCAGCAGCAGAACAGTCAAACACAAACAGAAGAGGTAGCAGCTCAAACAGGTGATGTCTGTTTAATACGCCCATACTGTGACATGATATATAAATTATACTGATGACGTGACCGCAGCGTGAATTGAAATGTGCATGAAATCATGTGCAGCAAAGCACGTTTCAAAACTCTGGTGCGAGTTAGAGTTATATAGGTGTAGTTTCCACTCCAGTTCTGTTTAGTGCACAAAATGGAAAAGCTGTCTTAAATCAACAGCAAGTAAACATAATGCCATGTGTACCAACAACATCAAAAACCATATAGACTAATATATACATGCACAGTTTATCAGGTACAGCTAGCTAAAGCTAACAGGACCCTGTAATAAGTCCTACCTTCATGGATACATCTTCACATTTAACAGCCACTGCTGTGCAGCTGAGTCACAGTGAACACAATGCCTTTTCACAGAAACTTCAGGGGACTTGGAGGAGAGTGTGACTGAGGCTCAAGCTGACTCTGAGGGCAGCCAAGGGGAAACCGTGCACAACAGGCAACCGCAGGTGCAGCCCGCCCAGAGCCAACAGTGCCAAGCTCAGACCAAACAGATGGTGGTGATAGACAGCTCGTACCAGTGCCAGTTCTGCGCTAGCAAGTTTAAGACCTATTTCCAGCTCAAGTCCCACCTCACCCAGCACAAAGGGGAGCAGGTGAGTACAAAGGAAGATACATGTGGGGTGTGTCTGGCAGCCTGCTGCAAGACTGACTAGAGATCATAGCGTTTAGCATGTCTGAAGACTTCTTGCAAGTTTGTCTCTTCATTAAACACTGATACAGCTAACTATGTTATCAAAGTTTCTCCTACGTTCCAGGTAGTCACAGTTTTTAAAACATCAGCCTGCAGAAACTGGATGATAAAGATTAAAATGATCACTGCTGGTACATAACTGCACAAAAAACCAGCAGATTTTTTTCAAACACTGTCATGTATTATTGTTCATAGATAAAGCATCAAAAGAAATGGGCCAGTGAACTGGACTGCTCATCTGCTTCTCTGTAGGTTTATAAGTGTGTGTTAAAGTCCTGCTCTCAGACCTTCCAGAAGTTGGATCAGTTTTTGGAGCACATCAGGACACATCAGGAGCAGCTCACCTATCGCTGCCACCTCTGCAGCAAGATGTTCCCCTCGCTGTTTGAACTGGGAGTCCACCAGTATTCCCATAGCTTCTCTCCACAGCAGAACAGTCGCAAAGAAGCCACCGTCTACAGGTCGGCTCAGCTACTCATCCATGTGTACTCATTCCTTACTAATTACTGCAGAACAATAAATGCGCCGTTTACTCCTGTTTGAGTAACATTTGCTAAAAACTAGTTTATCCATTTATGAAGATTTTCACCTTCAGTAGGAGCGAATGGGCTCGGGGGTGAGTGCCACAGATAGAGTGGAAGACACTGAGACAGACCAACACATTGTTAGTTCATAGGAGTTGTTGACAGTAAAATAAATAGAGTAACACCAACCTTATTCATAAAAATGTTGGTGAAAGAACGTCAGAACAAATCATTATGAAGCATGTTTTCATCTTCTTCTCTGCTGTTCATACCAGTTGGCCACCTTTTTTTTTCTCCCCTTCAGGTGTGTGAAATGTCAAAGCAGATATTCTACCCAGGAGGCACTGGAACAACATCTACTGACTGCCTCACACAGCTTTCCCTGCCCACACTGTCAGAAGGTACACTACGCGGTGACGCAGACACACACAAACTATAGTTGTTGAACGTGTGAAGCGGCTCACGTATAAAGTGGTTGGTTTACTGTCACTGTAATGATATTTGGATTCTAGAAGTTACAGTAGCTGCTTAATGCCTTGGCTTTACAATGTGTAGTTGAGGTTTGTTTCCAATGTTACATTTTCCAACACTGGTGAGGTGTCTGATCTGTTCTCTCTCTGGACATCAGGTTTTCCCATGTGAAAGGTACTTCAGACGCCACCTGCCCACTCATGGCATTGGAGGGAGGTTTAAGTGTCAGATCTGCAAGAAGGCCTTCAAGACAGAGCACTACCTCAAACTGCACACACGCATTCACTCAGGTGGGAAAGACTCATACATTTGTTTTATGTGAGGACCTTCAGCCACTAGACAACTGTGCATGGTCTAACAATCTGATTATCTGTGGATGATTGAGCTACACTAGGTAGCACAGTTTTCTGTGTCTGTTAGCCACGGTGGCTGTCACCGCTCAGGCTAACAACCCAGTTCTGCCATGTGTTCCTATCACACCAGAAATGTTTGCTGAAACAGAAGGAAGATTCTTAAGTGGTAGCTTTTGGAAGGCTATGCAATTGGAAGATTTTTTTTACCAGAGAAAACACAAAAGGATCTGAGTTTGATGCTGGTTCCATTTCCCAGGTGAAAAGCCATACAAATGCTCCCTCTGTGAGGCGACGTTCAACAGGAAGGACAAAGTGAAGAGGCACATGCTCATCCACGAACCTTTCAAGAAATACAAGTGTCCCTTCAGGTGAGGCTCTTCCATAGAAACTTCACTGAAAAAAACTGCCTCTTATTCAAACTCCTTCTTCCCTCCTTCCCAATTTGGTTAATCCCTTTTAACATTTAACATTTTCAACTTTTGTTCTTTCCCTTTTCTTTCTCACTTGTGCTTCCCTGTCCCTCTTTTCATGTTTTTGACCATCCTACCTTTCTTACAGGCTTTTTCATTTCATTTTATGCTAACTTTTCTGTTCTCTCATTAGGACACATGTAGGTTGCACCAAAGAGTTCAACAGACCAGACAAGCTCAAGGCCCACATTCTGTCACATTCTGGTGAGTGAATAATACCAATAATAATTGGAATTATGCCACAGCTAGAGGCTTTATGTTTTCAGGTTGTCCGTATGGCTGATTCTAAAACTGAACAGATTCATGTGGACAGCTCGACCAGCTTAGATACTGATAGTGATTGAGATGAGAAAACATTGCTGTTGGATGAAAGACTGTTTCGTCTCCTTCAGGTATCAAACCCTACAAGTGTCTATTTTGCCAAAAGGCGTTCAGCCGCAGGGCTCACATGCTCGAGCATCAGCAGTCCCACACAGACAACTACCGCTTCAGATGCTCCACCTGCAACAAGGGATTCACCAGACAGAGCTATTATCGAGATCACAAATGCCCTGCAGCGGGGAATGAGACAGGAGCTGAAGTTGGGGCTGGA
>NW_018128006.1:1267499-1275403 GCF_001952655.1 Monopterus albus | reverse complement strand
GCCGATGGCAGAGGAGAAGAATGGAGAGGATGACGGGAGAAGAAGCAGGTTGATGAGAAAAGCAAAAAGGCTAGAGACTGGAGGAGGTGACAGAGAGGACGACGACAGCTCAAAGGGCAGCCGCAAGCAGGTGGAGACACGTGGGGAGGAGGAAGAAGAGACGGGGAGGACTGATGAAGGGTGTCAAGCTGCAATGTCTATTGCCACCACTGAAGGGCAGATGGAAAGAGGAGAGGAAGAGGAGGAGGATGACGGGGTGGGATCTGGTGGCGAGGTACTCAAGCAGATTCAGAGCAATGACCAAAACTGTTTGTAGCAGCCATGTTTGTAGTTTTAAGCATCATCTTTGTAGGAACATTCCTTGGGCACGGAACAACTAACAAACTCAATTATCCATTATTTAAATGAAAAACAAAAGTCTGGGAAGTGATTATTTGTTTTAAATTAAAACGTTATTTAAATGATATTCACTCATTTACTTCCAACTATATATGAACGTTCTTTGCAGGATCTTATGTTTTATATGTCAATGCAGAATATGTCTGTTTTTAGGGTTATTGGCCCCCCCCCCCGACCAGAAGACTCGGTATTTATAATTAGAAACTGACAGGGACTGAAACACATTAATGCCACTGGTTCTATTGTTTATCTAAGACACAAACACACATTTTTCAAGTTTAATTTATTAAGTTGATAATTTCTATATTACACATCTCATGTACATCAAATCAAACTGGGGAAAGAAAATAGGGTTAACCGTAAACCTCTTATTAAAGCCTCTTTTACAAAAGAAAATTTATTGACACAATTTACAGCTTGTTTTCATATACAGGAGAGTGACAGTGATTTAGTTGTCTAGAAAAAAAAGAATTATGATATTTACATATATGCATTACTACTACACGGCCAGGATTTTATTATGATTGACCCAGAAGAAGTTTAAAATGACACTCTGCATTAGGGGTAGCGATCACAAGTAGGCGACTTGGCCGATCAGCTTTTCCTCATGATGTACTGCATTTGTTATATTAAACTAGCTTTATCCCAGGTGAAGGTTACTGGCAGATACCAGACCATGTCAGCACACGTGGAAACAAAGCCCAGTTACTGACCCAGACTGGATGCCCCTGCATGCAGTAAAGTGGAGGGTCATTTTTAAAAAGTGCTCTACTTTGTCGGACAACGCACAACTGCGCTGTTCATCAGTAACCAAGCCTCTTTTCAGTGGGTTTAATAACTAATCCACTCTAAAATGAGCAGCCACACTACCTGGAGTTCATGTTTCATAGAGACAAAAGAGGTTAATCATCTTTTTTAACTCTGTTACTGTTGATCAGATACTGTTAGCCAAACCAAAAAAAATTATTGCATTTATAATGTAACTACTGTTCTGTACACACTTAACACTGGATTCCACGTTGGTAGAACATCTGGAGGTTTCTCTGTGCACCCACCCACACACACATACACCTGAACAGTAGCCTGCCAAAATCAGCTGTTCTTGGAATCCAAAATCAATACTAGAGTAAGAATCTTTAACACATTTTCAAAACTGCATGTATTATTTCACTGTGTCAGAAATTAATTAGTAATAATATTTGCAAAAAGAATGAAATTGTGTTAAGAGAACATACTCGCTAGGTAAAATGTTAGTTTAAATATGAAGCAGAAGATAACCGCATCTTTTTGGCAGAGTTAAATTTATATGTATAAAAAACAAAAAACAAACAAAAAAAAAAACAGTATTTATTAATCATGTTTACTTTGTGGTCCACTTTTGACCAAGAGAGGAGTTAAGTGGTACCCGCTCTGTCACTCACCATCAACTGCTACGTGTGGGTGAAGAGCTGTGTGTTTGCAAAGAAAGCATTCAAAATGTCGATTTTGATTTGGTTTGACTTGAATTTGGTGCTCCACTTGTGTTCCTAATGTTCTGACATAGTCAGTATATCCTGGGTACTGAATACACTGAAAACCATCTTAAAATACTCGCATCAACCCCACTGAATTTCTTTAGGATCATGCTTTCAAAAGAAACAACCCACAAATTTAAAAAGCCGTAAAAGGTCTGTAGCTGATACTATGACGAATAACTTCTATTCTCTCCCAGAAGACATCCCATCTCTGACCCTATAAAACTAGGGTGTGTTTGAGCTCTGCTGAACTCTTCCACCACTATAAATAGTGGAGGTTACAACACTTTTCACAGTCATTAATGATTTATAGATCAAATACTACAGAACCTGGAGTACAAAACAGGTTCTCCCTCGTTACTTATATTAGGCAAATCTTTATGAAGCACCAAGATTTTTGATTTCAGTGTTAACGTGGAGAGCCCCTTTGTATAGATTCACCAAGTCAAAACTATCATTTTACATTGCCATGTGTTACTGATTCACTTTAGTCATGATATGTGGAAAAAAGCGAGAGACTTTTGGGACATTATATTATATAGGCCAAAAAAAGAAAAACTTGAAATAACAGACTTCAGTGACTTTTGGTGAAACATAAACCTGTTTTAAAACTAGTGCACCCTCTCAATCCCACCTTAAAATTTAAGACCATCAGAGAATGGAACGCAGAGCAACTTAAGAAGAAATCAGGTAGTCAAAGACCCATGACACAACATTACTGTCAGAACATGTTGCTCCAAGGCCTCAGCACAGTACTGCCTGCCGATATGTGACCACAGGTTTAAGGAGGAAAAACAACTGCATTCCTTTTAGACAGATGTCACTGAAGGTGAGTTTTCAGGATCACATGCATGATTTGGTGCACATTCTGGGAAACAGGAGCAGCTTCATTGTTTTGGTTTAAAACAACGCCCAATGTTCATATACCCATCAGGCCCCTTAGAGGCCTGCTGTGAGCGTGGCATGTATGGCAGACATTGGTTGCCCAGATCCTTTGCAATGACATGCAGTCTTGCACATGCACCAGCAGAAGTACCATACAGGTGCACAAGTACAGAAAACACTGCCCTATTCTCAAAAGGCTCCCTGATTTGAACACTGGTGGACTCGATTCCCTCAGACTCATACATCCACTAGTTAAACCTCTCCTCCATTCTCTCACTCCTGCCCGAAGCCTTCTGTCTCCTCGATGGCAAACATCAGCTTCTCCTTCAGCTGCTCATAGCTCTTGTAGGGTGGCAGGTCCAGTCTGTTGAAGCTGGGAAAGAACATAAGCACAGTTCAGCTTGACACTGGACTTCTCTTCCTTTAGTATCTAGTAATACTAGTAATAATTATAATCATAATGTTTTTATTCATTACAGGCAGGTACTGACAGCAGGTAAAGTCAGTCAGACCACTGACTGTACACAGGCCTACCATCAGTTCTGCGCGCTGCTGACAGGAGTGGAAGTGGTACAATTCACTTTAGAGGTGTGCAATATTATATTAGATGCTTCTTCGGGGCATGAATGTCACCGCCGTTCAAAAATGGACCAATCACATATTTTTCTCTGAAACCTGCATGCACTGCCAAGACTCTAATTGCACAAGTAGGAGTAGAAGTGGTTTAGCTACCCCCCGGTACCCTCGCAGTAGCTTGCACTAAGTTCCTAAACTCCTGACTTCAGTGTTTTGTCACCACCCCATGCTGTTGTCTGCTCTCATCTGCTGTCCAGGTGAGATGCAGCACATTTCAAACAAGCCCATGGAGAGTGCAGAAAAGAGAACCAGCATATTGTGAGAAGTGCAAGAAAAGGTTTTCATATGCCAAAGAGTAAAACCATAAAAGTGCCGACACTGTGTACCGGCCCATTTCAGAACTTGACTCATGAAGAACTACTTTTCTCCTTACACCTAGAAATCTGGTTAAGATCAAGTCCCCACTTATGAAAGCTAGCTACAAAACACCAACTTAGCTAAATCAGGAAACACTACAGCTTATATTGTTGAGTCAACTTTAGGTTTTGATCCAGATGGAGTGACTCTGCTGCAGGTTGTGGTTTGCACGAACTCACCACGTGTGACTTCTAGGAAGCCAGTTTTCTTTTCCCACTTTCTCAATACAGAACTTCTGTGGACCGTTGCTCCCTGTGAAATGAAACACAGGTCAGTAGGAAGTAGAGGGCTGGAAATTATTTAACCTCATGCTATGACAAGTTCTCAATAAACAGTGCTCAAGCAAAAGGACAGACATGAGTCAAGTTTACACAGAATCAAAACAGAACAAAGCTCTGCAAGGTTTGGAACATTATCCAGACAGAGGCCTAGATGCATATTCCATCTGCATTTGAAATTAAATGCCAATTTATATTACTGTAATTATTACCCATAAGGTCAGCGAAGCCTCCTACAGGTAGGCGACAGGTACCGGTGACAAACTGCAGCAGCCTCATCCTCTTCTCATTGTCCATCTCCTTCATGAACTGAAGTGACAAGTGGCAAGTTGCTTGACACACTTGAATATCACCACGTTACAGGTCATCAAATATATCAACATATTTTGTTACACATCCAGTGAAGTTATTAAACGTGTATTTCCTTATATACTGAATGCCTGTGTAGATAACAGTAAAAAGGTTGCACACACACTGACCTGCCAGAACCAGACAATCTGTTTGCTGCTCCGAGCGTAGTGTCTGTAGATGGTGTTTCTTTGCCAGTCTGCAAGGTCAATCTCCTGCATACCACACAGCATAACCTGCAACAGGACACAAGTTATTAATATTAACAATTATGCATCTAGAAAGAGCTGCTGCAGTGAAATAACCAAGTCAAATTCAAATGTCCTTGCACAGTATGTGCTATAGATGTCAGACAGGTCTCATTTGTACTATGTAAATGGAAGAGTTCCTGGTCCATCCACACCTCCAGCTCTTTGGCATCAAAGTACTGCAGGTATTGCTGAGGAAGGACCTCATTGAAGCCTTCAAAGAAAGCCTGTGTCTGCTCTTCTACTCCTCTGGACAGTCTCCACTCTGATACCAGCCTGTGGGGGAGGACACACAGAGGTTGCACCTCTTAAAACTCAAATACTGAAACTAAATTTGACCTTCATTTCCTGAAAAACTGTACACAGGGAACACGTTAAAACCAAGCCGACATGGAATCCAATGTGTGGAGTACTAGACTGAAATGTACTGAATGAAAATTCCTGAAACCTACTTGATGTACTCCTCCTTGTTCTCCTCAGTGACTTGGATGTCTCCTCCTCCAGGTTTCAGCTCATGGGTGGTGATTTCCCCCAGGATCTCTTTGTCAACAGAGAAGAACATCTCTAACTCGCACTCCTCAATGTTGTTATCCCTGAAGAGCAGCACAGACTGTTACAGCACAACCACTATACCAGCCAGTGTGTCTACCAATCTACCTACCTCACTATATACCTTCTGCTCCCACTGCTTTTGCAGAGGAGGGAGAGCTCCTGATATACATCATGCTCATATCACATTATAAATAGATCTCTGACAGACACTGCGCGCACACACACACACACACACACACACACACACACACAGCGTGTCAAGTATATTTAAACGTCAAAGGGAGGACCTCCATACTGTGTTTTTCATCACAGCAGAGATAGAAACTGGCTGGCAGCTGCTGTTATCCCTCCCTTATCATCTGCCATTCATCCACAGTGAAGTTTGTACAAACAGCCCTGTTGTTGTCAAGTCTGAACCATTCTGCAGAACCGGCTCAGATTTAACTAGGATTTGCAAACATCTCTGTGCTACAGCGAGACTGCCTCTTTCCCACAGCCTTCCACGTGGCTCTGTGTACTCACTTGATCCATATGAGGGAGTTGTAAAACTCAGGGTCTATTGACTCCAGGTCTTTGAGAGCCAGTGGCTTGTTGAGGATGCGCTTATAAAATGGCAGTGAGAAACCAGTGTCGATAAACTTGCCATGGAAAAGAGCCTAAGGGACAGAAACAATATGTTGCTTGATTTTGTTCACAGGTCTCTCTGTACAGTACAAAACCCTGAAAAGTACCCTTACAATAACCTTTCTTGCAAAACTAATGAAAATCCAATGCATGATAAAATGACTTACCATGGCGATGAAACGTCCTATGAACTTGAAATACTTGAGGTGGTCAGGATTGATGTAGGAGGCGGGGTTGATCTGGAGACAGTAGTTATCTTTACCGGCATATTCGAACAGGCAGTACATGGGGTTCAAAACTTCATGGGACAAGAGGAAGAACCACTCCCTGGAAAAGAAACAGGAGTTAGAAAAGGGCCACGTGGCTAATTAGTCTAACCCCTAGGTAATATATTACACAGACACTGAAAGCATCTACAACAGCCTCTTATCAGTCATGAGTAGAAACATTTATTTATGGGAAACTTCTGCCAATGAACTTAGAAGCAAAACTTCAAAATCACAGGCAAGATGGGTTAGAAAGTGAGCTCCAAAATACCCAAGTGCAGGGCTTGACATTAACACCTGCCAACCCACCAAATGCGGGTGGATTTCAGCAGTGGTGAGTAACATAGCCGTTCCCACTAGCCACTTTGGTGGGTTGAATTTTGGATATATATTTTTAATGCCAAAAAAAGGCACCTGAAATAATGAACTAATTGCAATGTGACACTACAACTCCCATGAGCACTACCTGCACAGAGTTTGCTCATTGGTCCATTCGTGAAGCTTACTGCCTTGCGATTGCGCACCAGTGACTGAAAATACACTGTGGAGATGTGAACTGGAGAAACTATGTGGTGGAACATAAACACATAAGAGAGATCCTGACAATGAAAATGAAAGAGGAGACAAAGAAAAAGAAAAGACAGTTCAACCAAACGTAGAAGTCAGGTCGAGAGTGTCTTGTATACGATCTAGCCAAAAGTTTCATGTACTGCGCCGACCGTAGGACGTATGGCAGTAAAAAGGTGAAGGGAGTCTCTTTTTTTTGGTTGGGACATGCAATTTCAAAGTTGAAACTATAAGAAATGTAGGCTGGTCTTTACAGTATTTACTGCTGTCTAATAAATATTTGATAATGACTTGTAGTGTTATACATTTTATATAGTCTTGATTTGGGTGTGTACAGTGGTCATTTACGTTTTAAAAGGTAAATAATAAATAAATAAATAAAAAAAAATTGATTCCATGTCAAGTAAATTTTAGCATACCATATTCAGTTTTAATCATATAAATCATAATTTCCCAACAACAAAATTGTGGCAAGAAAAAAACCCTGTGTGGCTAGTAACTCTGAAAACCACTAGCCACAGTGGCTGGTGAGCAAAAAAGTTGATATCAAGCCCTGTCCAAGTGAATCTACAGAACACATTTTTCTTACTGCATGTGAGCACAGACCTGGCAACACCTCCATAATCAAGGCCCTCTTCACCAGGGAAGATGATCCACAGTCTCCTTCGCAGATCTTGAGCGTTAAAGCTCATTATCTGTAATAGAGAATATATTGACAGTTTGGTGGTTAATCATTGTATAATGTAAGTTAGTGGGGGATATTACAGTTTTTCTGACTTGCTTAATCTTATCTGTACAGCACTGTTGCAGCTCTAAAAGCATTAACCTCAATCACCACAGTTTTATATTGAGTAAATGACTTCACTGCCTCCACAACATGTGCTTTCATGTTGCTTAAGCTGAGACAAACAATAAGACACAATGACAAGGAAACTGTATCAGTATGACAGCAGACATAACTGTGTGTCAACATTTACATACAGCGACAGCATACATACAGCTGACTGAATAAACACATTCCTTAAAAACATCAGTTGAAACTGACTGTTGACAGGTTTCTTGCTGTTGACGTTTCTACTGTCTCCTACTCACAGTGAATACTGTCTATGCACCAGTAATGTAAATAAATATAAAGTGACAGTAAAAATAATCTGTCACTACACAAACTGAAGTTAACTGGGAAATACTTTTTTCAAAAAAGGCTAGGAGCAGCCATCACTCCTCAGTCTC
>NW_018128006.1:1257515-1267488 GCF_001952655.1 Monopterus albus | reverse complement strand
AGAGTGTGCAACTGTGCATGCGCTGACATGACTCCCAGTGCAGCACTGTGGCGCACTGGTGTGTTTTAATTATTTTTGGATAACGATGCCGAACTATGGCACAGACAAATAAGCTAAACTTGGTTCTGGATTCACAGACTTCACAGTGATTATACAAAATTCATTGTAGTTAGTCTGGATGGGATTTGTGGGAAAAAGAGAAAGAGAAATTCACTGGCCTTATCCTCCAAGTTCATTAGATAATATGATCATAAAATATATCTGCTTCCTTATACTTATTACTATTATATTAATACTGATTTTTTTTATGTTTTTATGTTAAAAAGTATACAACCCCAAATCAGAAAAAAATTGGGGAGTAGGTAAAATCAAAGTTAAAACTGAAAATAGTGATGTGTAAATCATGTGTCCTGTATTACATTGAAAACAATACAGCAGCACATTATTTGAAGATACCTCATCAATTTTGCTCTTTCTTCAGAATAACTAATAATAAATAATAACTGCATTTCGTTGCCTTGTACTTGTACATGGGTAATGACAATAAAGTTGAATCTATTCTAATAAACACTTCA
This sequence comes from Monopterus albus, assembly GCF_001952655.1. NCBI lineage: Eukaryota > Metazoa > Chordata > Actinopteri > Synbranchiformes > Synbranchidae > Monopterus > Monopterus albus. The sequence continues at coordinate 1,266,913 of NW_018128006.1, read as the reverse complement.
ATTCTGACACCTGAAACACATTCCAAAAGAAAGTTGGGACGGTGGCATTTCAGGGCCAGTAGTGAGGTAAAACATTGAAATGATGATAACATTTGAAACAGCTGATGTCAACAGGTTACTGTAATCAGGATTTGGTACAAAAGCGGCATCCAGGAAAGGCCGAGCCCTTTAGGAGCAGAGATGGGCCGAGGACCGCCAATTTGTCAACATATGTGTGATAAAATTATTGAAATGTTTAAAACCAATGTTCCTCAAATGAAGACAGGAAGGGCTTTGGATACGTCACCCTCTACAGTGCAGAACATGATTAAAAGGAATCTGGAGGGATTTCAGTGCGTAAAGGGCAAAGGGCTCAAGCCTAAGCTGGATGACTGTGGTCCCTCAGACGGCGCTACATCAAGAATCGTCGCTCTTCTATAAGCGATATAACCACATGGGCTCAGGATTACATTGGCACACCTGTGTCAGGCACTACAATATGTAGTTACATCCATAAATGCTACTTAAAACTGTACTGTGCCAAAAGGAAGCCCTACGTCACTGGTGTCCAGAAGCTGCATCCACATATCTGTGGATTTTACTTTTATAATATAAAACCCATAATTGCTGTTAAAACATGGATATACTTTAAAAAACTTAAACTTGCATCATTTAGGAATTTTGCTTACACTTTGAAAAACCAGCAGCCACCCAATTTTGATTTAACTAATGTGGTAATTATACTGATTACAATAGGACCACATCATCGAGCAGGCGAGGCACATTTTCCAAGCATTAGGTTCACTGAATGGCCTACCTGCTGGAAGGAGTCCTCAAACAGCGTTTTTCTGGTTACAGTGATCTTGATGTGTTGAGGCAATGCCAGTTGCTGAAGAAAAGGGAAAATATCAGAAGCACTTAGCAGTCAAATGTGCTTTCAGATCACTGAAAGATCACAGTTGATAAGGAAGACACATATGTATGAAGTCTATGGGTCCAATATAGTTTATGCTTTTGCTTAATTTAATTGTTCTACAAGTTATTACAAGAGAGAAAGGTGTCCCTTTCTCTATAGCAGCACACTTAAGTTGAGAAACAGAATGGTTGTTTTCCTTTCAACAACAAACAAACATTCCAAAACGAGTGCAGCAGACAGATGACGCAAACTGATGCCATGTCTCTCCATGCATCGTTTTAGTTTTTCACACAGTGCACCTCAAACAGGTTTATTTACAGAACCCTCTCATCAGTTTGTGCTTTGTGGTTGAAGAGGTTCCAATCAGTGAAATCACCCACTCTGGTCCTCCAGTTGCATGATTGCTGATCCCTTCCATACAATTTAAAATGGTGACTTCTAAATAAGCAATAAATTAAAGAGGTCTACAGATTGTTATGGGACTTTTTTTATGACTGATGCAGATAGAAAAGAAATGTGCTCAAAGAAGCCACCAATCCATCAAACTGTTATGATTCTTACCTGGCACCAGAATCTGAAGTACTGTATTTTGGCTTTGAAGTCTCGAACGTAGGTGATCTGAGGTCCGTTTTCACTGTGAGGGAAAAGATGCAGAGATTCTTAATACGCTTTAATATTAAGTGTTACTTTACCCATTTAACCACTGTAATACTCCTTATCAACAATAAGCTGTTGATAAGATTCCAAAGAGTATTACGGTGCACAGTCTTGGAAGTGGGATACTATAAATATGTTAAGAATTAACTCATTAAAACGAACTCGTGAAGCTGCTGTTAAGTTGAGAGGTGTCCTATTTCATCAGGTTTACATCAACCCGAAGTATCTGTTTAACTTGTATTCGAATATCCAGTACGTCACTAGGTAACTCTGTTTACCAGGTGGTTCTGTTTAGGAACTTTCAGTGATATGAGTCATTGTGCCTATTTTTAGAACATGTGACGCATTACCCTGATGTGACTAATGGGTCACCTTTAGTATGCTTTTCCTTCTGGTATTCTCACACATGTTCTGGTATTCTCAGTTGACTCATGATAATAATTCGAAAGCCTAACGTGGCTTGAGTACAATTACTTTGGTTTTGTTTGAGTGGTAGACAAGTCGATGTGAGCTGTCAGGTGTGGTGACATCCTGGACAAGTAACCTTAACATTAGGTACAAGCACTCTGTGGTGTTGTCCCACTAGAAAGACACATCTCTTGTTCATTTCTGGCATGTACAACTTTTTTTTCCAATTTAATTCAAAAGAATAAACACTGATATTCTAGAGTTATTACACGTAAGGTAAAATATTTCAAGTCATTTTTTGTTTTAATCTCAATGAGTATGGCTTAGGCTCAAAAATCACAAATCCAGTATCTCATAAGATCAATAAAACAAAGATTTACAATGCAGAAATGTCCAACTTCTGAAAACTATGTTTAATTATGCACTCGATCGGGCGGGGCTCCTTTAGCACGAATTACTGCATTATTGCACCGTGGCATGGAGGCGATCAGCCTGTGGCACTGCTGAGGTGTTACTGAAGACCAGGTTGCTTTGATAGCAGCCTTCAGCTCGTCCGTTTCTCATCTTCCCCTTGACAATACCCCACAGATTCTCTATGAGGTTCAGGTGAGGAGAGCTGGCTGGCCAATCAAGCACAGTAATATCATGGTCAGCAAACGAGGTAGTGGCAGTCTTGGCACTGTGGGCAGGTGCTACATCCTGCTGGAAAAGGAAATGGGTATCTTCATAAAGCTCATCAGCACACAGAAGCATGAAGTGCTCCAAAATCTCCTGGTAGACAGCCGCGTCGACTGTGGACTTGATAAAACACAGTGGACCAACACCGGCAGATAGCATGGCACCCAAATCATCACTGACTAACTTCACACTGGACTTCAAGCAACCTGGATTCTGTGCCTCTCCACTGTCCCTCCAGACTCTGGGACCTTCGTTTCAAATGAAATGCAAAATTTACTTTCATCTGAAAAGAAACAAGGACTTTGGACCACTGAGCAACAGTGCAGTTCTTTTTCTCCTCAGCCCAGGTAAGACACTTCTGATGCCATCTCTGATTCAGGACTGGCTTGATACTAGGAATGCACCAGTTGTAGCCCATCCCCTGAAGCCGTCTGTGTGTGGTGGTTTCCTACCACACTTTGCGGTTCCAGTCAATTTTCCATGAATACGCTTCGATACAGCACTCTGCAAACAGCCAGCCCTTTCAGCGATGATCTTCTGTGGCTTACACTCCTTGTTCTTCTGAATAACCAGAAAGTCAGCAGTCTTCCTCATGACTGTGGTTGCACGTACTGAACTAGACCGACAGATACATGGTATTTTATACTGTATGAACAGTAATTTACTCAATCTCATAATATTCTAATATTCTCAGATACTGGATTTTTTTTCCATAAGCTGTAATCATTAAAATTAAAACAAGAAATGGCTTGAAAAATTTCACTTCATGTGTAATGAATCAATTTTTGAAATAAATTTTTTTTTTATAAACAAAAAAATAATAATTAAAAACCTTTTCCACAACATTCAATTTTTTTTCTGATTGTAGAAACCAAAGTCCACAATCACTGATTAACTGACTCCTCTCTAAGCAACAAAATAATAAGCACTATGTGATTCTCAAAAGATAAGATTTTGAGTGAGTAGAAAACAACATAGAGAATATCATACAGTGACGACTTTCCAGTGCGTGGGTCGATGTAGGTGGTGGTTCTCCTGTTGTGGTCTACAAAGTAAGGAATACCATCTACAGTGAACCTCATCTCCCAGCCTTCTGGAAGCGGCTTCTCATTCAGCAACCTAAAATAAAAATTATATGAACATTAAGAGATGGATTATTTCAGGACATCCATGTGAGACACTAGCAGAAATGACAGCAGTGGCATATGCAAAGAAACATAGGTGTGCAAACTAACCCCTGTTGTCGTGGGTCCTCCCACTGCGTTGACCGTGTAGGGTGATGCACAAAATAAACTCTGCCGTTGGTGTCCGTTCTCTTCTCTGAAAGAATGTAACAAGCAGTCGATTGTAGTGCAACATAACCAAAGACAGACACTCATACGTGTACCTAGAGTTTATCAAGCTGCTAGAATGAGTCTTGTGGCATACGTCGGGAAGTACTGCGGTATATTAATAGGGTTCTAGGAGAAGGAGCCAGGTAGCATGCTACTGAAGGAAAGCATTCACTGAGGGAGATCAGGGAGAGAAGAGGTGACTCAAATTATGTAATAATTAGATAAATCCGCACAACCATTGTATTACATGCAATAAATCTGAGAGAAGCACAGCATTTGATTGATCGCTCGATTTGGTCCACAGGAAGCAACGCTCGAGTAAACAGACAGCAGTTCTCATTTGTATAGCGTCCCAATACTGAATTTATCCATCGTGTATATGATAATGCACCTTGGTTTATGTGGAAATGTGTGGGATTTCTGGGATGTTTGTGATTACAAATGTTTTCTGGGAGAAAATCAAAGTATGCACTAAATATGCCTCAGCTATGAAATGAATGGCTAGTTTTTAATGCCACAGATTAAATTATGCCTCAGAAGTATTTGTATTTAAACTGAAAAACCTTAAAGCGCTTACCCCATCCATGTGGCAGTGGCCCGAGAGGATCAAACTCCTTATTCTGAGTGGCTGGGGCCTGGTCTTGTACCTACACAGCAGACATTAATCAAAAGACTCTTAGATGGGTTACTTCGGTTTAGCAGGACAAAGAGAATTATGAGGGAAGAATGAGCTGTAAAGACAAATATCACCTTGAATCAAAGCAATATCTTTAAGCCGGGTGTGGCTTGACAACCAGCAGTGTAAAAAAAACACAATAATGCCGTTTAGGTAAATACACTCACTGAACTATAACTGTGATCTGCTGATTAAAAAGTAACTGGGTTACAGTGTGCACTGACACTTCTAAGTGTACTGAAGTGTCAGCATTAAGAGGAAGGCTCAACATGGTAACAGTAACTCATTCTTGGAAGCTCGTGGAAGTGGCACACTTCTGTTCCCACACACAGGGAAACCGAACGTGCAGTAGCCATAGTAGTCACCACATTCCAGTCTACAAAAGCCTGCAGTGCCATGTAACATCACATTTGAAAAAGGAAGTCTCACCCCATATATGAACCTCTGGTTGAACTGCTGCATGGCGCCCTGGAGTTGGTTGCGCTGGTGCTGCCACTGCTCATAGTTACGCACCGTCTCCACTGTGGGTCGCTGCCACGTGGTGGTTCGAGTAATGTGATCAACAAAATAAACCCGCCCCATCTGGTCAACACGGCGCTCCCAGCTAAAGACGAATTACAGACAAATTGTCACTCTGACAGACGAAGGAGGCACAAGATCTAGTCACATACTCCTCTCTGCAAAATACAAGAGACAGTCTGGCCAAAAATCACTGAAAAGCATGCAGGCCTCAGTGATGTGACTTCTGAAGTCATCATAGTCTGCTGCATTTATGTACGACTCCTATGTAGAATTAGAAAAGACTTGCTTAACAAGACAAAGAGAAACTTTAACTACTTGAACCTTGATTCATCTTCATATTGATAGCTACTCCATCTACTGCAGCAGTGCCCAGAGCTCCATGTCTTTAAGATGGTGAGACCATCCATCTTATTTGATTTACAAATAGATGACAATCCTATAAAGCCTTAAGAAAAAAAGGGACTATCTGCATCTGTGAAGAGAAAGTTCAGATGAGGAGGACTTTTTTTTTACCCAGGGGGTAGTGGCTCAGGACGTTCCCATGTTGTTCTTTTTTCCACGTGATCCACAAAATACACCCTGCCGTTCAGATCCACCCTCTGCTCCCACCTAGATAAAAACAATGACAGTAAACTTCAAGGCATTATATGTGTGTGGAGGTGTGACTGTGTTTATTCCTGCTTTACAATGTAACCCCAGTCAAACAATCACAAAATAAAGTTAGAATTCTCAGATTCACTTTGTTGTCGCTGATGCAACTCCCTGTAGCTTTGGCACGACAAGACTATCAGCGTGACACCAGGAGATACTAAAATATTTAATCTTTTATGCTTTATTCTTTAACAACACAATAAACTTGCACTAATGACACTTTATAAACATATAAAAATTAAATACTGTTCCGATTACTCTCGAACCAAACCACCCTCAGCTCTTCAGCAAAGACTTCAAAATGAGAGCTAACCCTGGGGGCAAAGGCCCAGTGTTGACAGAGGGGACCCTGGAGGGTAGCACGGGAGTGATGCCGCTGGTTGGCTGCCTGGTTGCTGCAGCTGCACAGTTGGAGGACGGTGTGGAGTTCCCGTCTGAGCCCAATGACGGACTTGAGTCCAGTGCTGATGAGGATGCTGAGGCCGGTGTTCGCACTGGTGTATCAGAACCTGAATGACCATCAATGCCATCGGCCGGTGCAGGGCCATTGCTCCAAGATGCTGCAAAAGGAATCAGACATCACCAAGGGCTTTGCTGCAAGTTGTGTAAGCAGAGACTTAATGAAAGATCAATTTTTCTCCCCAGATGCAACACTGATGGCTTTTGGTCTAATTACTTGTGCAGTTCATATTAACTTAACTATATGACTGGTTACCATATTAACCAGTCATATAACAAGCGTGTGAGTTAAGCATTGGCCCAACTCCCAGTTTAGCCTTAGGGTAAATGTTTGGCACAGCTTGTGACAAAATACACAGTCAGTGTAAGAGGAAGAGCACTTGACCTGTTTTCCTCATGTTCTTAATTGAAATGTGTACAGAATATATCAGAATGGGAATGTCCTTCAGTAAATGTCTGACCTGGTGAAGAGGTGGGTCTGCGGGGGGTTGGAGGAGGAGGTCTGGAGGGCCTGGGTGGTCGGAGAGGTCTTGAGCCCCCTGATGACACTGAGGGAGACCCTGTGCCGTTTGCAGCCTTCTGGCCACAGGGGGAGGACCTGGGCTCTGAACAATCCACAGCTGGAGAGCTGTCCCGACTCCGCCTGTGAGGAGGGTGGGTGAGTGGCAATAAATAAAGTAGGGTAAAAAAAAGCAGAAACCAGAAATGTGACACTAACGAAACTCAAATGAGGATAGGAATAGGTACTGTACCCAATGACGTGATCCCCGTTAGGTTGCAATTCCCCATTTAATTTGCCTGAAGTAAAAACACACAACATAAATGAAGCAGACACACGTGATCCAGTTCAACCATAATAAAACCAGTCAAACTGACTAACAAAACTGTGTATCTAATGTGACTGTATGAAATCCTCTTGATGTGGCTTAACTCACTGTGATGTTCAGCCTCGGCTGTGGCAAACATCTCGGGGTCAACAGTCATGCCATCCAGGCAGACAGACAGATCTCCCACCACATCTGACTGGTCTCTGTCTGTACACAGCTGTAAGGTCTGCACTACCTCAGAGACTACAGGGAGATCACAAAAACACAGGACGATCAGAGTAAGACAATAAAAGCTACTGTACTACCTGCTAGTAATGATGCAAGCATTCCCTGAGCCAATCAGGACAAGATGCTTTGTTCATTCAAAAAAGGAAAAGACCAACTTCAGTGTCACTCTGCATAATAATTCCACTAGTTTACTTGGCACAGTGTACAGATATATTACATCTTAAATTACAAATAATCATCTAACTAAATGATCTGCTGTTCCTTTTCAGGCTGAACATTGGGCTTCACTCACCAATATCTTGCGTTTTCTTAAATTTGTTCTTGAGAAAGGTCTTAAGAAAAGTCTACGCAAGATTCATGACCGTGTTCTTAAACCGCAGAATTGTTCGCATCCGTGTTCTTACACTGGTGAATCCCAGGTGTTCATAAGTTGAAAGAGCCTTCTAGTCGTTCCTAATTAGCATAGGTTAACGTCCCACTAATGCCCACAAAAGGGCATGAGACCACAAAGCCACGTGCACACATCTCACACAGAAATTGAAAAGAGAAGCTGAGGAAGCCAGAAGTGCTACAACGAACACATAAATACAGTGGAGCAACGAACTCCAAACGGAAGTAGTTATGAAATGGAGAACAACAAATACTGTAAGCTGCCATATTAATAGTGGTAGTAGTGCATATAAAATAAAACAAAGAAAGCACATGAGAGAACAACAAATGAGCTGCCATATTAACAGTGGTAGTAGTGTATATAAAATAAAACAAAGAAAGCACATGGGATGCTCTTACTCGTTCAGTAAACACAAGGTGAAGGTTTGAGCTCAAATCTGAGGCAACAAAACAAACATAAGAGAGAGGCTGACCAGTGGAGAAGGACTGGCTGGCCCAGAGCTATCTGAGGAGGTGATGGTTTGAGGCAACAAAACAAACATAAAAAAGAGCCTGACCAGTGGAGGAGGACTGGCTGGCCCAGAGCTATCTGAGCTGGACCAGTGTGTTGGGGCCCACACACTGTTCCCTTGGGTGTGGCATCAGCTGAGCGCACCTCCATGGTCCACCCAGGTCCCTTTAACTGCCCTGAGTCTGATCTGAGATGTGGAGCTAGACAACCAAACACTCACACAGACTAACTCAACACTAGCCAAAATATCCAGGATGCAATTTTAAAACATTACTGTAACAGAAATTAGAAATAAAGATATGCACTTAAATGTGTTTGGTTTTTTAAGTGATGCATTTTGTAATTCTAAACTACAAATAATCACACTGTAAAATTTTAAAACCATGATTTATAAACAAATTGCTTGCTATAATTTTTTGTGTAGTGTTTATTTAAGACCATAATGCTTTGTAAAATAATGAGAAAAAAATTAAATACTGATAATGACAAAACTGTTACTGTAACTTAAACATAACTGTAGAACTGAAGAAACTAAAGAACTATTTATTTCACATAAATGTCAGCACCCAAATGTGCATCTGTCTGCATCGATTCTGTTCTTACCTAAGAACAAATCCCAGATAAAAAAAACTTCATAAATGTGTTTTACAAAGAAATTTGTTCTTTAGAAGAGTTGGTGAATGAGGCCCATTGTTCTCGGGATAATCAAGGGCTCATTTACAACAAACACAAAACATCAAATCTAAAACTTACTTAATTTACCAAATTCACAAATCACAAAGGATGTGCGTGTATTTTCCTGCTCTGACATAAAACATCAGCCTGCCCTTGATTTTTTATTTGATTTTGATTTATTCTTTCAAGCATGTAAAGACAGTTGATATATCAACACACATAATTTTACACATATCCAACAAATGCTAATCCATTATCAATTTGCTTATACCTAGTACATGCTTGAATGGAGTAGGAAGAAGTCAGACTTATCCAGTCCTACCCCATGACATCATCTTACCATCATTGGTTTGCAAGCAGTATCTCTACATAAATAATTATCTTCTACACCACACAAGTAATATACTAAAGAATTATAACAGAGTGTTAACATTCTTACATAATTACATTCTTAAATACTTATCTTCTACACCACACAAGTAATATA
>NW_018128006.1:1248444-1252863 GCF_001952655.1 Monopterus albus | reverse complement strand
CTCACAAGTTTTGTAGACATCATCCCTTGTTTCCTTGGTTTGTATTTTCTGTTCACCCATGGCTGCTTTAATCACATCCACATCTCGCTGGGTAAACTGCAAACTCGTTTTTATCCCCTGTATTTCTCTGGTCATGTCGTCGAGTCTCTTGTTATTTGTCTCCATAAGTAGTTGTACAAAACCTTTGAAGTTGTCTTGTTGTTGGCTCAACAGTGCGGTGTACATCTGCTTCTGCTGACTCAACATCTCTGTTACTTGCGCCACTGAAATATAATCCTCTTCTGCTTCAACATCCTCGTTCGCTTCTGATTTATTAGCTCTTTTCCCTCTTGGAGGCATTTTAATAGTTGTAGAATTTGTTCAAAAACTTGAAAATGTAGAAGATGTGAAAAATCGTAGAACAGACAAGAGGAGCAGTAAAGACGTCTGCCCTTGACATGTTTTTTTGTACCAAGAGTTCTCAGTCATTAGCTGCTGGACAGTGTCCATGTAAAACAAGCAGGGGACTGAATGGAGTCTTTATGAGAACCAAAGCAAAGATAAACAGCCTTCTCTGTTTAACTTACCATAACATGTAGTGATGAGCAACCAGTATGCCATCAAATAAAATGTCACACTCTCTACAGACTTTATGTACAAAATGAGGATCGCATTGGACAGTGTCAGTCAAACAAACTCACTTTTCATGTCGTTAGACTTTAGTGTGTCACTGACGTCCAGCGTGGCCATGCCTAGCAACACATCTGACTTCAGAGTCTGGTGGCTCCACACACGAAACAGCAGTTTGCTGAATGGAGTCACAATCCTGTTGAAAAAAGCAATTCAGTTGATATGTGCAAAGTAATTGTACGTTTGGATTAAAGAAAGAGTGATGCCTTGCTTTAGTCCACTGAGCATATGATTTGTAAAAACCCTCAAAGACTTGTGTTAATGATGATTTTAAACTCAGCAGCCTTTCAGCAAGCATGGTTTAATCTTTCCAGACAATCTATTATTGCCTGAAGAAACTTTTATAGCTCCCATCTGATATGTGCTTCAAATTTTACAAGCATTTAGTCGAAATGATATTGTGAGAGGAAGAATTGGGATTAATGAAAAGAAAAAAAAAAGTAATTCCACATGCAGAACATCCTAAGGGACATCACTGTCATAATGAAAATTCTGATAACTCATGTCTTTTCTAGCAGTTTGTAATTAAAATATAAAAAAAGATCTGAAAGCCACTGTGTCTATGTGAGCAGCGAAGGACTCTGTCAAGTATCTAAACCCATCACTACAACAGTTACTTACCCAGCACTGTGGGCATCCCCAGGAAAGGACACACGAGCACAGCTCTGATTACATCCCATAGTAAACACTTGTTATATAATAACTCTTTCTCCACTGGCCAAGGAGAAGCTTTCGGAGAACTCTATATTAAGAAAGACAGTGTGCACAGCAGAAGCTCCTGCACAGGCTACAATTACAAAGACATCTGATATGTGAATGTGGGACTACAGGAAGTCAAATGGTGCCAGTGCACTCAATGTTCAGTATATGTGTAAAAACAGCAATCCTGTAAATGAACTGGATGCACGCTCTCACAACTGCGTGACATTCTACTTATAAGTGACAACCACATAAAGAAAGCCATTTAATTGACTTATACACAGAGAAAACACGTTAACTCATTCACAGCAAGACATTTCCATAAACACCATATAATTTCACACAATTTTAAGGAAGCCTATTTAGCCTTTGTATGTTTTGGACAAACAACTCTCTAGTTCTGGACAGTGTTATGAGGAAGTGCAATGCCAAATACTACAACCAGCAGTTTTTTGTATGATTTGCCTCTTCCTCAAACTCCAAATAACTTGCACCACTTTTCCTCAAGACCCTTCAGTATCACTTGTGCAGAACCACTGACAGCTGGTCACCAATGTAGCAGTTACAGCAGTAGAGAAGAGTTCAATGCGTATTACAAAAATTCCAACTAAAATAATAAAGTACATCTCTGTTCCTGCTGTACAGTAATTCTCCATGTGCTATACCAGCCTTGTAAAGCGCCAAGACTTAAAACAACTTCAACGTGAATACAAATACAATCAAATCTTGCTTCAAACCTCAGAAAACAAGCTTTTGTAATAGCAGGTACGAGTAGTTTGGAACTTCCTGGAATACCATATCGGTGGCATTTCACACATTAGAATGACTAATAATTAAGGCAAGGTGTCTATAAAGCTGACAACATTGCCTCTTAACATTTCTCTGAAAATTCAAATATTAGTATTCACTGTATTGTTCTATGTGGCAAATCCTGGCATGCCTGGAGCACGAAAGCACATTTTCACTTCCAATACTACAGCGGCAAGAAAAAGTATGTGAAGCCTTTGGAGTTTTCTAAATTAATTGGACATAAAATGTGATTTGACCTTCATCTAAGACACAAATATAATCAAACATAATGCACTTCAGCTAATAACGCACAAACAATTATAATCTCTCGTATCTTTATGGAACACACCCATTAAACATTCACTGTGCTGGTGAGAAAAGTAAGTTAACCTGTCAAACCTCATTTGGCAGCAGTAACATTAAACAACCCTTCTAGAAGCTATGAGTCAGACCTTCCCAATGTCCAGGTAACTTTGACTCACACAGTGAGCGGCTGCTTCCATTTGGGGCTGTGGGTGTTGCTGCATTTCTCTGTTTTTTTGGACTGGCCGTCGACTGTCACTTCCACATAAGGACTGGGACCAAACCAGTTTTTCCTGTTCTCTTTCAGTTTTGCTGATAGCACTGAAACAGAGAGAGAGGGAGAAGGGAACATGCAGTGGGGAGTCAATCAGAGCGGGGCAGAAAGAAAGAGGAAAACATTCATTTAACACCCAGGAAGATGCTGTATATACAGTAGCACATACTGTTGAAAGAAAGGCAGAACAGGCAAACATGACTGCAATTAAACTGATAAAACAGTTTGGGTTATTTGTTGGCTCTGTATATTTTTATAACATCTAAAGATTTACCTATGATTTGTAGCTGTGCCTTCACAAGGTGACCGTTGGAAGTGCCCGACTTGGTGACTTCATTGGCCATGACATAGGACTGGGGTGAAGTCCTGCAGCACAGACACAAACATCATTAGGGTTACAAGTGGGTTTCCCACTGCTGCAAATTTGAAGTAAGACCATTTAAACCAGTGACCAAAGTGACGCACTTTGTCTTCTTCCATAAGTAATTGTTAAAATCATAAAGCATAAGCATTTAAAATCTTGGTAAGCTCTGTATTGCAAATTCAGAATAGAATTCAAAATCCTTCTCCTAACATACAAACCCCTTAATGACAAGGCTCCATCGTATCTTAAAGACCTCGTAGAGCCTTATCATCCTAACAGAGCACTTCGCTCTCAGAGTGCAGGTTTACTTGTGGTTCCTAGAGTCCACAGAAGCAGAATGGGAGGCAGAGCCTTTAGCTATCAAGCTCCTCTCCTATGGAACCAACTCCCAGTCTCAGTTCAGGAGGCGGACACCCTCTCTACCTTTAAGATTAGACTTAAGACGTTCCTTTTTGATAAAGCTTATAGTTAGGGCTGGATCAGGTGACCCTGAGCCTTCCCTTAGTTATGCTGCTATAGGCCTAGGCTGCTGGGGGGCCCCATGATGCTCTGAGTTTCTTTCCCCTCCCCTCCTGCTCTCCTCTCCTCTCCTCTCTCTCCCTATGCTTCTATATGCCACCATTACACATTACTAACTTTGTGTCTCCTCTCTCCCGTAGTGTGTCCTCTCTCTCTCCCTGTACCTTTCTGCAGGTTGCCCTGGCCCTGGAGCTCTATGTCTCTGATGAGCAGTCACCAGCCACATCAACCTGATCAGTATTTGATTGTTGTGTCTTGTTGCTTTTCTTCTTTTGTCTCTCCTCTATCCACTCACCCCAACCGGTCAAGGCAGAAGGCCGCCCACCAAGAGCCGGGGTCTGTCGGAGGTTTCTTCCTTTAAAGGGAGTTTTTCCTCCCCACTGTCGCCAAGTGCTTGCTCAAGGGGGATTTGTTGGGTTTTCCCTATGTAATAATATTGATAACAGTAAGGTCTAGACCTTACTTTGTAAAGTGTCCTGAGATGACTTTTGTTGTGATTTGGCGTTATACAAATAAAATTTGATTTGATTTGACATGCAAACTTTGTTTTTGTTTATATTATTTGCTCAGAAAGAGAGAAATTTCATCCTCTCTTAAACCTCAGTTTCACCAAAAAAAAAAGTACTTTATGCATTACTAAAAATTAAAAATTTCTCTTGTAGAGGGATAAGTTACTGAGTACTAGGGTTGTTGAGTACTAAGTGACATATATATATTAGTGTTGCACGATATACCGGTACTAGTATGGTACCGCGGTACTGAGGCATTTAAAACGGTACTATACTGCATTTGGATGGGACCG
>NW_018128006.1:1234353-1247502 GCF_001952655.1 Monopterus albus | reverse complement strand
AGAATATTTTTACAACTTTAAATGTGTCTGCATAAACTAGGAAATTTTTTTTTCCAAACCTTTATACAGTTTTATGTGTATTCGTCTAGACCTTGAATCAGAAGGACGTTGAGTGACTGGACTTCCTGGAAATGTTAGCCAAATTCCCCTGATTGAGATAACATATATATAGACTAATATGAACAACTTGCAAAAATACACTTGTTACTAGTAACAAGTTTAAAAAAAAACAACCCTAGTACTCAGTGACTATGGACTGTATGTTTTACCAACCACACCCTAAAGATTGAAATTGCTTAAAATAAAGAAATAAAAGTTATCGTTGCTTTAAGCAATATTTATTCTAACCACCATTACTTTTCCATTAGGTATTGCTCAACATTCAGAAACACAACAGACTGCATGACAATCAGTCACTCACTACTGAAAGCTGATAGACTTCAGGCAAGAGTGCTAAAGCAAATCATGACCAACAAAACCACCAAAACAAATGACATGGTTATGGTCTTTATGTTGCCTCTGAATTACCTCCTGTGCACTTCCCACATGTGTACTTGTTTTGCGTGTATTCATATCATGTGACTCATGTGCAAACTTTCATCTGTTTCCACTTGAAGCATAAAGTGGTTTTACGCCGCAAAACTCAGCAGTGTTTTCCTGACTGCATTCAGAGTACAAGAAAAACAGAGTAAATTTCTGAGCCTCCGCCAGGTCAAGCACAAATAAGTGATGCCCCAGAATGCAGCCTTCAACTCTGTGAAATACCAGCTGCATTTATGATTTGTTATACCATACCGCTGTTTCGTTTGAAGGTTTAATTGACTTACTGGTGGTCAATCTGATTAAAAGCATCTTACAATTGAATGTCATGGAGCCTAATGTAGTAATACTCATCTGGATCATTAGAACTGAATGTAAATGTATGCAGGTAAATTCCATAGGGTACCTTTTAATTTGAATTTCAAGGAGTATATTTAGGATTTAGGGTTTCTGATTGAAATGACATAGATCACAAAGATTGTTATGGTTCTATACAATTTCTGAATCAATAATTATACTCTCCACTGCCAACATGGCCTAACATTCAGGTCATAATAGGCTCTGCTGTGCATCCAGATTCCATATGCAAAGTGTGTAAAGCTTATCTTCACCTTTTCCCTTGCATTCTAGATCAAACTGAGGCAGCACTGTCTTTGAAAAATGTTTCCCTCCTGGGGCTTTAAGCCCAGAGTCAAACTCTTTCATTAATCTTTTGAAACCCATTTTTTTCCAGCATTCTAACTGGCATTCTGAAACCCAAGACTGAAACAATGATACAAACATCCACTGTCTTGTGTCATTTTCATCTAAGACTGGTATTTCCCAATCAACTTCTACTTCAATCACTCGTTTCCAACCTTTCCCGGGATGCCTTATCAATCACATTAAAAAAAGACCACAACTTAGCCACTAGGTGCACTTATTCGCTACATAATACTGAAGATCAAACGCATGAAAAAAACGCATCTTTGTCTCTTCTGTCACAGATTTATTCTTGCACAGTTTTAGAAACATCGGAAACTGGCAGCTATAGAAAGGAGCCTTCAAGGACCATCACCAAGACCTGGTGTTTATAGTTTCAGTCTTAATCACTGGAAAATTATTTTAAGTTCCACTGGAGCTCTAATGGAAATATTTTTACAAGACACACACACTACAACAGTACTGCCCTAGTTTTGGAGATAATTTTCCATTTAAAATCTATAAACTGGTCATGTAATATTTGTTTGACTGTTTGTCAACAGATATGAATTCCAATAAGAAATGCTAATGACTATGGTGGACCACTGACAAATGTGTTAATCACAGGCAAGGAGAAAGGAAAGGGAAAAATTGGCACAGCATTCAGGTCCCGTGATATTCCCAGAATCTGGTCCGTTACCTTGATGCTATGAATAATGCACATTCCTCAGTCTACCTGGCCCAGTATGCACACGGCCAAGCAGGAGAAAGTAGGTAGCTCCTGGGTAAACTTTCACTTTGGCTGCTGCTTTAGTCTCTGTCAATAATTCATTGCAACTGCTGACTTTGCAGCTGCGGGAGCAGGCTGATTGTGTTTTGTAGATTAGAGTATTTGCAGAATATTAAGCTCTACAATGAACTGCCTCGGCTCAGATGTTTTAGCCAGCTAAAGAACATCATCCACAGGCCAGTAAATTGTGTTTATTGTGTCTGTGAGTCATTCGAAACTGAATTTGAACTCAACCTGTTCCATGTCCTTGGCTACTGAGCTCTGAATATAAGATCGGCAAAATCTCTAAAACTTGTATAGGCGACCTCAACTGCAGGCTGAACTAGTGCTGTCTGGACAATGAGTCCAGACGTACACTGCTTACACCATGTGTACAGAACAGTGTTGCATACCGCAAAACATACTTTCATGATGATCTGCTTAGTATGACTGCAGGGCAAAAGGGCAAACAGGTTCCTCCATTACGATGCTGTGTGGAAACAACAACCAAGAGCCCCTGTGTCCATTTCATATTAATCAGTGTTTACCTTTAACTGAATAACAAAGTGTCTGAATCCATCCAGATAACTTATGGGTTGTTTTTGATATTTGACCACAACAATGAAGGCTACATGTCATGAATATAAACACAAACATCATCACCAATGAACGTCAGACATGCCTTATGTCATTCAAGCCAGGTGATCATACAAAGGACATTGTGATGGATTGTTAACAGTCATAAGACTCAGCCCACTCAAGAAAATAGCAGCCAGCCTGCCTGATAGTCAAAATGACAAGATGGCGAAACATTTAATACTGCCTGTAGAGACACACACTAACAAAACTGACCTTACCTATGACTAATAAAAGTGGCTTTAAAAAAAAGTCTCTTTCCTTCCCTTTTTTACTCAACTGTTTCTCCGACCTAGAATGACCCGAGGAAGTAAAGCAGTCAGGATTCTGATAGGAAATAAGCTCATTAATGAAGTTTGACAGCTGTTTGCTGGATATTCGACCACTGTGGTTCAGTACTTTAATTTAAATTTGGTTCCGGTTTTGAGGAGTGGTTGCCAATGTTGTCCAAAACTATGTCATGGTGCGCGGTACATGTAGGCTTAAGTTTACCGAAGAGCGCCAGCCTATCGTAGTAGATATTAAATGGAGTTTGGTGCGCTGTTCTCTCCATATCAGAACAGGCAGCTAAGAAAAAACAACACTCAACACTAACCACTTCAATCCCAACTGTTAGTCAGCATGTCTATTAATAATAAATAAAATGTTCTTTTCCTTTCTAGCGAGTTAAGGTAAAAACGCTGGCAATGATTACATAATTTGATCTAACAGTCTAAGGATCTGTCTAGGAAAGAATATTAGAGCTACCGCTAATTTAGTTATCCGTTCAATGCAGGACAGGATGTCCTCATTAGCTAATAAACAGCAATGAAGCTATACCGTATGTATATTTACACTGGTGGTATGGTCACATTAGTTGGTGAGTAACTGTTACATGTTGAATATCAGTTCTGACAGCCTGCAGGCCATACCAGCCAGGCTAACTGCTAACCAACAAGCTCGTGTCATCATCATGGCTGGCTGGAAACCATAAAGTGCATTGAAAAAAGAAAAATGCCACTGTTGAGAGGCTTAGTAATCGGCTTCTATCACTTACCCGGACATGAAGGGAGACTGTAAAACCAAACTGGTAACACTAAAGTCAACTCCGGGTCCTCAATCTATAAGATGTTTGGGTTTCAGTCGGGGCTTCACTTCAAGGAAGAAGAAACTTCCACCATCTTCGTAGGCTGACATCACATGACCGAAACAAGGTGGGGCGCACACTACTTCCCCCATCGCGCTGTGATTGGACCAGAGCAGGACGACGGACCAATGGCTGCTGTCAACATAATATCATTGCAGATTTGCGCTACTAAAACATATTAACTTATTAAATTGGTACAAAAAAGACCTTGCAGAAAAGTTATTTCTGTGACATTTCCTTATCCTTTCTCTTGGTTGAGTGAACAAAATAAATGCAAGCTAAGCTTGAGCACTTGAGTAGACACAAGATTTTTAAATACGATTGGAATCGAATATTGATGAAAACTGTGTACTGTGCACAGCTAAATGTAGGAAATCCGATTAAAAAGTAAAATAAAACAATTGGGCTGTTCACTTAACACATGCGCGGAAAGTGACCGCACTTTCCGGGAGCGCGCATTAAAAGAGAGAACTGCGTTTTTTCACATCTTTGAAACTCCAAAGATAATGCGCAGGGGTTCGCTCAAATATTGGTAGGGACATCTCTGTCTTCAAGAAATATTGATAGGGACATGTTTCTTAGAAATAACAATAAACATTCATTGTTTTATTGCCTATTTTCCCCTTTCCTCTGTATGTTCCTGATCAGTATGTGCACACTGCAGTTCATCAGTTCATAGAAGCGCATGCGTACTGGAGAGAAACAGCAGGGCTATAAAACAGAATAAGGAAATAGGCTACCATTTTTTTAATCGGTTAGTTTTTTATTTCGTGGTTTGTTTGTTTTTGTTGTTTTTTTAAATTATTTATTTATAGACGAAACAGGAAAAACACGGAAAGTTTCTGTTTTTGACTCCAAAAAAACGCACTTAGAATTAGGTTCCTTACATTTATTTGTTTTTAAGCTTTCAGTGAATGAAATAGCTGAAGTGATGATACAAGCAGCGACCACCAAACAACTATAGCCTATAAACAGCAGATGGCATTGTTGTGTTGTACTTAGAGGTGGCTGCTGCAGACTCCAGTGTAAATCAGTCGCTGTGTTCAATTGACAATTTTCTTAGCTAAATAATAATGAACCATTTCCTGTGTGTTGTAGTATAATTTATAAAATATTACAACAGAAATAGATTTTAGATAATTATGCCCTCATAGTTTTCAGCTGTTGTGAGCCACAGCCTGGCTCTTTCAAAAATGCTTTGATTAGAAAATTGAATAGACAGTTGGTGTAGATAGATTTTGGAACTTGAAAAATTTCTTCGTCACTCTGCTAAAATTTAAAACTTGAAATGGAAATGATCACAAACATCAAACATAACTGTAAGATAGTGGTTATTTATCAAAACAAACAAATGTCATAGCACTTACCCATGGTTTTATTTTGAAAGTGTAAATAGGAAAGTATGTATTTTGGTATTGCGCCCAGCTTTACTGCTGTAGCTGTGTGGTCGGGTTGGTCAGCCTTGACAGGAGGGAAGAATGAGACATTTCTCTGCTCGAATCATGCAAGCATGGGAATATTTGGAGGAAAAATCAGTTTGACAGCTCATTCAAACAAAAGGTAAGCCATAAGTCTGTTTTTCATTTATACCCGTTCAGGCATAACTTACTGCAGTGGTGTAATGAGGCTTGACTTGAATGTGGCTGTGCCAAATGTGCCCATGCAACTCTGGATGTAATGCTGTTTTATCCTTATGAAAACAAAAGCAATGCAATACACATGAAAAGTTAAGTGACTTTAGGAATACTGTGGAAACTAACAGTCCAATATTTTAACATTCTTTAAGACCCAATAAAAATATTATGTGACAGTCTTTTATCACAATAAAGCATAATAAGATCACTGTAGGAAAACTGCCAATGGCCTCATATATACCTTAAATTATTATATAATACAGTATCTCTGTGGGGTTTTTCCCTATATGGCGTTGTAAAGTATACCACTGAGGATGAATGCAGGTTGTAGGAAGGTCACACCCCAGGCTGGCTTGCAGCCTGCTTCTACTATTGCAATTCTAAGTAGCACATGAATAGATATGGAAACAGAAGTAGAATTGAATGAGTGTTACTGCGATTGTCTCTACTATGATGAAGCACAGCAGATGGCTGATGAGTCTTGCTGGAGGTCAACATAGGGCAGCCTACAGTAACTCTGTGCAATTTGTTTATTTATTAATATGGATCCATTAGCTTCCACAGCAGTCCTTGTTAGTCTTCCTGGGATCAGTGTTCAAAGTGAATGATATGTGACAGTTCACAGTGGGAGCTCAGTGTTTCCTGTTATTACTAAAAACTCTGAGACTCACTCAG
Source organism: Monopterus albus (assembly GCF_001952655.1). NCBI lineage: Eukaryota > Metazoa > Chordata > Actinopteri > Synbranchiformes > Synbranchidae > Monopterus > Monopterus albus. The sequence continues at coordinate 1,241,441 of NW_018128006.1, read as the reverse complement.
GCTCTAATCAGCTTCTAAAGTAACCTTTCAGACATGCACTGGAACCCTGAAATCATCCAGTCATTACCCAGGGAAGCGGTATGTGAGAACGCAAATGTCCAAGTCAGCTGGCTCAGACTTTATGTGGACTTTACTCTGCCAGCTTCCCAGTACAAACTCTGCATAAGGTCCAAGTGAGCCGGAGTGAGCCCATGTGAGAAAACAGCAGTGTGTAGTCTGGAGTAGTCATATGGAGCTCATGGGTGTGTTGATGACGTTCTATCATGTGACTAGCGCAAAACCGTAAGAATACAAACATCCAGTGGTAAAGAAAATTGGTCACTGACAATGAAATCGAAATGAAATATTTAACTGGAGACAGAACATGTTTTGCAAACTTATGTTGTTAAAAACTGGCACCAGGATCATCAGATAAGGCAAGAGACTGGATTGTTTATGATCAAATTACAAACTGGATACATGACTGCATCATGTCCCGTCTCCTGAGCACTCTACCCAGATGAGCCCCCCATGTATAAACCAAACAGAGTATTTCCAGTAGTTGAGAGCACGTCTGATACAGACTGTCTCCTGTTGCGTTCTGCATGTCTGAAAGGGTAACTCTGGACAAAGTGGCATCATTGCATGGACATAGTCCAGAGTTCATGTGTGAAAACAGCTTAACACTGCAACTTTTTAAAGCAGATGTACTGTAATGTTGGATTATTTTAGTCTTTATGTAAACTGCAGTGCAGTACCTCTGTACTTGGATCACGCTTCTGCACAAGTATTAATTATTGAGCTGACTGAAGGAATCAAATCAAATCAAATCAAATTTCACAGACACAACAAACAATGAAACACTGGTCAGGTCGATGTGGCTGGTGACTGCTTGTCAGAGACATAGAGCTCCAGGGCCAGGGCAACCTGCAGAAAGGTACAGGGAGAGAGAGAGGACACACTACGGGAGAGAGGAGACACAAAGTTAGTGATGTGTAATGGTGGCATATAGAAGCATAGGGAGAGAGAGGAGAGGAGAGGAGAGCAGCCCTAACTATAAGCTTTATCAAAAAGGAACGTCTTAAGTCTAATCTTAAAGGTAGAGAGGGTGTCCGCCTCCCGAACTGAGACTGGGAGTTGGTTCCATAGGAGAGGAGCTTGATAGCTAAAGGCTCTGCCTCCCATTCTGCTTCTGTAGACTCTAGGGACTACGAGTAAACCTGCACTCTGAGAGTGAAGTGCTCTGTTAGGATGATAAGGCTCTATGAGGTCTTTAAGATACGATGGAGCCTTGTCATTAAGGGCTTTATATGTTAGGAGAAGGATTTTAAATTTTATTCTGAATTTTTCACAGGGAGCCAGTGGAGAGAAGCTAATATGGGAAGCTAATATCTATCCTTGGTGAAGTATGAAACATGTCTTTCTGAAACACATACTGCAGTTTCATAAACTAACAAAGCCAGGGCAAATTAAAGAAGTGAGATGAACTCCACCAGGGAGGCAACAGTAGTGCAGTGGTAGAGCAGTTGTCTCCCAACCAGAAGGTTGAAGGTTTGAATGTCCATGTGTCGAAGCGTCCTTAGGCAAGACACTGAACCCCCCTGTTGCCCCCGATGGTTAGAGCCATTGGTTGAGGTGGCGCTGCAGATGGCTGCCATCGGTTCTGTACCAGAAACAAATTCCTTGTGTGTAACATACTTGGCCAATAAAGGTGATTATCCTTATCCAACTGTACCGTTTACTATTATTTGACATTCTGCCCAAATTTCCAGAGCACCAACACAGAGTGAAACAATGCAGGGTGGTATAGATCTACCCTGAACCTTTTCGCAGCACTTTGGATGTGCTGACGGGTACTTTGTTATTATCTATAAGAATTTGCATTTCTCCTTGGTGATTTTCATTCACATTTACATGCACATTAACAATCACCAGTAATCCCTACAGACTTGCAGGAGCTACTTGTTGCTTGTTGTGCCTGATCTGTTATATACATATACTCTTAGTACTCTGATCTAAGTAAAAGTGGCAATACAACAGTGTAAAAATATTCTGTTACAAGTAAAAGTCCTGTATTCAAAATGTTAATTAAATAAAAGTACAAAAGTATTACCATCAAAGCATACTTAAAGTACTAAAAGAAAAAGTACTCATTACACAGAATGATGCATTTCACATTCCTCTATATCATATTATTGCATTATAATGATTGTGCACATCACATTTAACTGTTTAAATTTATTCCTTAATTGTCACTCTGTATAGAGGGACACTAACTAATATTATTCTGAAACCCACATCCACCTTATATTTGCCTTAGCAAAATTTCCAAGGCAGTTTGTCTTCACCAGCTGAGGCTGTTTCCATGTTTGTTTTATGTTTCTGTCTATACTTAGCTCCATTTGAGGGGAGTGCCTACAGGAATACCCTTTTGCCCCCTCGCTTAGAGTTGCCAATTTGTAATTCCCATACCCAAGACATCAATCTCAAACCTGCTGCTTACTTGACTTTTGAATGGCTCAGAATCATTCCTGGGCTCTACAGCCTGACCATGCATTTGTCCGTGGGAAACTTTCACTTCCACCCCACCAGTGTCCCGGTGTGTCTTTGACTGGAACAGTTTGCTCTCACCAGGCAGCTAGCAGTGTATTAATAGGTGTTTTGACTGCTACTTTGGTCCCAACCCCCAAATTGCTCTCCAGTTCTCCCCTCTAAACAAGCCAATAAGTTCCCCTCCAAATAACTGAAAAAAAACTTGTGCTTATTTTAGGCTCAGTGACAGATGATATCAGGGCTGCATACTGTATGGAAATAATATCTGCAGGGGTTCAGGGGATGCAGTTAGACTGGCAAAGAGATCTGATAATGGTGCATATCAGGAAATAAAGGACATCAGCATTAATTCCAGTTGCTGAAATTGAGGACTTAGAGCCAGATGTCTCATCACATGCTTGAATCATAGGTATTCATAAATAGTAGAGACTCCTCTATTATGATTATTTTATGCTATAAAGCTTTTATCCTAACGTCCTTCAGTGTATTCAAGACTGCTTTACAGAATAACAGTTTTTTTTTTAACCTGCTCACTTGCTATAGAGTCCCCATACCCACTTTTAGAGGAAATGTAGCAGGTTAAAAAAACTGAAGTTATTATTTAACAATGGGAACCATCTTGTTGATGAAAATGTTTAACTGTGTCTGATATTTTCATAGTTAAATCTAGAACATGAGATTAAAACAGAGAAACACAGTGTGTGTGTTTTCCCCTCTGGGAGAAACTAAAGAAAGGCTTCAATGTGATGAAATGAAATAGCATGAAAAAATAATAAGTGTAGATGCTTTGGTAATGAATGAGATGTCAGGCTCATTGTGTCTGAGAACTGGATCAGGGTGCATTAGCTCCCATACTGCTTGAAATGTTTGGGATACTTCTAAGGCTGACATAGTCAGTGTTGTACAGTATGGTGACAGTGTTCTTCTCCCTCACCAAAGGCTGTCTGGTAGAAAATACTGCAATTAGTTGAACAGAAGAGTTAAGGAGATGGCTTTATTATATCATGGTTTGAACACAATACTTCTGTTTCCTGTTCTGTGCTGCAAAGGCAGCACAGAACAAAAACACAGCTTGGAGCTGCAGGAGCTCTTTTTGGGTCCAGCTGTGGGGGAAAAAAATCAAGTGCATGATCACTCACACATGGATATCTCCGCTGGTTTAAATCCCGGTGCTGCTGGTGTGCTGGCTTTAACAAGTGATTGGCAGGCTCAGACACTGCGAAGAGCCTACTTTCACAAGAGAATAGAGAGATAAGTATTGAGCCCCAGTACTACATGAGGATTGTGCAAAGATGCACATAACACTAGGCCTATATCTCTACAGACTAACTCATGTTGCAGACGTATGTTTCTTTGAAGTTTAAAAGACTGTGTCTGATAACCTTTTTCTTTGAAGTCGCAGTGCGTCTCACCTTTTAGTAACCCCCAGCCTGCAGGCCGACCCTGAATTTGAACCTCCTTGTGCACATTGCATAATAAGATCTTATGTGCTGACTGGTTTTTGGCTTTCACATTGCTACAGGATTTTTTTTAGATGTGCTGAATTTCAAAATAGCTTCCTTTAAAGATACATAAATTTTGAGTATTAATGTTGAGTCAGTTATGAAAGCGTATAATGTAAAATGTGTTGACCCTAGTGGGAAACCTACAGAGAACCTACCTAACTCTGAAGGCCTATGGTATTTTTAATTAAAGCAAACTTTGCAAAAATTGACTGGTTCCAGCTTCCTTCTCATATGTGAAAATTAACTTGCTTTATTTATTGGATTTTTGATTCAGTTCTAGACTGATGAACTTCCTCACCTTTTAATGTTTGGCCAGTGATAATATATACAGTATATTAAAAGACTATGAGGATGTCAACTGCCCTTTCTTGTACATGTAACAATGGCTTATTTTTAACCAGTTGGGCTGTTTAAAAGTGGAGTGGGGAGTGAAGGGAGGAAGTGGTTGCAGGTGACAGAGGAAGAAAATAGCATCCTCCTCAACCTTCATCCTTCCTCTGCCTTCTCTCACATACAGATGTACAAACAAACACACTCTTGGGGGTTTGCATTGCTCCTCTGTGGCTATCTGGATTCCCTGCTGAAATACAAATAAACAGGAATTATGTGTGAGCAGATGCACACAGGCAGTCACCAACAGACACACACATAGACTTCCTTGGCCTCTAGCTAAATGGTCGAGCTCTCACAGTTCTCTGAGACCTATGAGATGGTCAACTAGCACAGTTTAGAGGGAACTGAACTCATTGTCAGTGAGTCTGTTATTTTGACTGTACTCAGTGGGTACTACTGAGAAGATGAGAAACATGGGAAAGGAGAGATGCAGCTGAACGAACCAAAATCACCTTATTTAGCTGCTTTCCAATCTTAAATGTAAAGAAGTTAACACTGAGAGGTGAGGGAAATATATGGTGGGAACTAACACAATTTATTTACTCAAGTACTGTAGTTATATTAAGTATTAATTTCATTTTACTTTACATGTGTGTTTCCTTTTTATGCTATTTTAATATTTTAATTGGGACCATTGTATTTAATCCCCTACACTTATATGACAGATAAATTAACTAGTTGCTTTTTTATATTTTACATTAAAAAGCACATGTTTATAAAGCACCATAAATTGTTCTGGATGAAACCAGTGGTTTCTAACCTTGCATACAGATTACACATTCTTGCATCACTATTATTAATCTAATAATGTCATATATGATTATATATCAGTCAGTTGAGACCAATTTTTGTAGAAGCAGTACTTTTTACTTTTGATACTTAAAGTACATTTTGCTAATATTAATTCAGGACATTGTAACTTACAAACCGAACCTGCGATAGTACTTTCAGGATCTGAATCTGAGTACTGACTACAAGGTTGTTTGTAGAGCTTAACAAACACCAGATATACAGAAAAATGATCAGCACCAGTTTATATAGTCAGTTATTCATCAATTCCCATTGACATTTTTCAAGCCAAAATGCTAAACATTTCTGGTTCTAGCTTCCCAAATATGAATATTTGATGGGTTTCTGTGATAGTAAACTGAATATCTCTGGGGTTGAACTGCCTCTTGGACAAAACAGAGCTCAAAGGCACCCCTTTTGAATTAATACCAGCAGATTAATTAATAATAAAAATAATCATTAGATGCAGCCACAGTTTGTGATATTGAATTTGCAGAGGGTGAAAATGTAATTTGTTTTCCCTTAATGAACAGTTTCAAAGAGACTAAGCACAGCATGCAAATGAAGCTTAAAGATAGGGTTGGCGATCCTTTTCAGCCTCTCTTGTTCTCTCAGTTGTCCCCACCATTCAAAAGGCAACACCAGTGTTAGTTCTGGCTTTACTTCTTGCAGCATCCAACTTCTTTTTAGGTGTAACTTTCTCAAATACAGTGTTACCTGCCCAGGTCTGTAGCCCCGAACCATAGTTGAGGACCTCTGGTTCATGGCTGAGCTACATCACCTATAAGACTATATGTTTTAAAGGGGAAGGCCTGGCCTGTAACAATGGTCTCTGCTTGCGAACAAAAGCTGCTGTAGGTACCTTCTCTGACGTAGCTTGCTAGCTTTAGCTATTAAAACAGAGCAGTAACACATCTGCCTGCAACTGCAACACCTTCTGAGAAACTCTTGGCTTGCGCATTGAGTGCATGGGCAGAATGTGCGCCAGTAGGACATTAGGCTGACAGGCAGGTAGGCCATCCAATGGTTTTGCTTGGGACGAGTAAAATTATTGATCAGGTGTTTTTCAGCCCTGCTGCTGCAGATGATGGATCTTTTTCCTTTATGCATTTATTATATATTCATTTACATCAGGATGGGAAGAGAAATTCAAGATATGTAACAAAAAATGTTACTGAAAAGAACCACCAACTCTAAGCCCACTGTTTCTTTTTCACGGCCAGCACTGGAGCAATTGCCTGTATTTTGCTTCCTCTGGTTTCTCCTTGGAGTCTTTTTTCCTAGGCTGTTGTTTTTTGCTACAGTTCCCTTTTTTCCATTGCCCTACAGCTAATATAAAAATATTCCACCCAGCATAAATGCTCGCCTGAAAAATGATAAGAACAGAACAAAGGCAACACACATAATACTACTGTAATTTCTGCTGCATATGCCTCAGGCAATAATGACCTCTGGGACTGGAAAAACTATGTTTTATGTCACAGGCAGCAGCATCTACAGTTCATTTCCCTGGGTGCAAGGGCCAGTAAACCTAAATTTGATAAAGCAAAACAACAATATTTGGATTTCCCATCATCTGATCTGATGGCACATGACCCCATTACAGCAGTAAAACATTTACAGTAAGGCTTAAGGATATGAAGTCTTGGTCATTTCCTTAAATCACTGCTGCTCTCCCCACCTACACATACTGTACTGTATATTCAGCTGCTAAATGGGAAATTACCATTCCCTGGAAGTGGTCCAAAGGCATTCTGGGAAATGTAGGAGGTCATGATTAATCTAGAGGGAGATGACATTTGAGCAAAGTGGGTGTACAAAATCTACAGCATTTATAAACAAATAACTCCAACAATGAAGAACAAAAAC
>NW_018128006.1:1230684-1234228 GCF_001952655.1 Monopterus albus | reverse complement strand
AGCCAAAGCAACTCTTCAAGAATGTTATTTTAACTAAATGCCTCATAGCCAGGAAAGCTATTTCTAAAGTTCTGATATTATCCTTCCAGTTAGTTGTTGTCTGCTGGTGGGACCGGTTGGTCTACGAGAAATACAGTTCCTATCTTATTAAACAAAAATAATTGCAGATAAAATATATGCTTAAAGTTACGGTCACAAACATACATATGGTTTTGTTGTACCTCCCACAGCACGGATGCACCGCATCAGGAAACTAATTCAAATCACCCCTTTATTTTGAAACTCCTGCTTATTGACAGAAAAAAAGTTTATTAATTAAACTCTGCCATAATACTGCTGACACTGATTTGTCTCATATGCATTTTTGCCTCAGGGAACGTGTTTAATTTCCTCAGTTGACGTTTATCTCCTTTGTAAAGACCTATAACTCAAACACAGGCATTCATATTCTTTGTGCCTTGTGTGCATCTTCCTCCTTGAGCCAGTCAAACCAGCCAAAATGCAGTGTACATAACATATTAAGCCCACTGTAACTTTCCATTAAATAGAAATTTTATCCCGTGTTAATCTTTCCACATCCTTGCCATCAACCTTGTTTAATATGAATCACAGTAATAGTTGCACACATCTTGGCAGCATTTTTAGCACATATACTTCCGAAAGCATTCTGCTGTGTTATTAAAAGTTTGAACCTCTTACACAGGGTCTACTCATGGCTCAGAGTTGTTTCTACAGCTGTTACCCGACAAGCAAAGCATGCATTCCAGACTGTCTAAACATGACAGTGGATAAAGTAATCAGCCCCAATTCAAATGTGTATACTGAGCTCATGGAAAATGTATCACCTAATGTTAAAACCAACACTTACCCATGGTGTATTTGTAGATCATTGGCTGTGGTGCTGTTTATACCTGAGCAGACACTTAACATATAGTGAGAAAGTGAGAGAACTTTTACAAGCTCTTTGCAACTAAACATTGCAGTGTTCAGGATATGGAAAAAGAGAGAATATAAGAGAAACACACTAAACATACATTTTCAGTTTACAAAACACATTCTTTACATTTGTTTCTGTCAACACATCCCATGAAAAGACCAAATGTGTTAGTCTCTCAGTCCTAAAACCATTTATTCCCACTGAAGACAAAACTCTTTGAAAGTGAGTCCTGCTGTATGTAGCATATGGAGCATCATTATTTTTCAAGCTCTTTTATTTCTAAAAACACAACTGAAGACTAAATAGTGCATGTTCGTGTGACTATTTTCCCATGTTTAAGGTGGTGAGGGTACCCAGTGCAGTAGTGTAGCTTGCAAATGTATTTTTAAATCATTTCTAGACAAACTGGAGAGGAATAAGATACAGTATCAGGCTTGTGATATGCAGGAAGTTCCTTTTAGTTGGATCAGTTCATTGTGGGTTTTCATGGAATTTGTTCGCAATAAGAAAAATTGTGAATATCACCTGTTTTATGACATATTCACAGATTAGTCATCACAGTATTTACCACTTTCAAAACTCCTGGTTGCTCTGCACTAAAAGGTGCCACATTAGCTATAATGCTAATGTTGTTAGCAGCAGATTGCTACATTTCATGAACTCAAGGTTTTGTAACAAACTGCCTATGAATATCTTGGATCATGATATGAGGCCAGTTTGTTATTATACAGCTTTGGAAATTCAAAAGCATAGACACATGAGATTTTCATCTATTTTCCATCCACAGCACAGCTCAGGTCACCTTAATCCTTAAAAGTAGTTGTGGCTACATCAGCAATGTTACCAGTTACATATTCAGAAGACTTACATAAAAAACATATTTTCAAGGTTATTGGCATACAGGTGATTTTGGTGTTTTTGTCCAGTACAATCTTCTCATATACTGCTACATTTCTTTAATAAAAGCCAGAGTTGCCAGGCAACACAGAGAACACACTATCAGTGTGTGACAGGTTGACAAATGACAGAGGTGACAAATTGGGAAGAAAAGCCTATCAAAAGGTAGGGATGAGAGGAAAACTAGTGACAACATGAGGGAGGAGCAACAGAGAGTGGTGCAGGGGCAGGTGTATATTTGTGTGTATGCTTGATTAACCCTATTTTAAACTACTTCCTTGTGTCTTTGTTATTCACAGAACATAGTTAAAATTGTTTTCAGGTGGTTTCATTTTGCTGCTTTCTTCATTGCACTTGTTTGTTTTTAATAACATTCTTTTTCATTTGTCAAATGCTCTCCATCATCTTCACACAAATCAGAAGTGACGACTCTTGAGAACATAAGAGATGAAAAGGCCTTTCAGTTTCAATTGTTACCAGGAAAGAAAGATAGCACAAAACATCTTGGCTACAGTTCATAGATAGACTGTATGCAGTGTTCACTGGTGACAATGACACACAGCAAGCTCTGCCAAGGTATTACAATATGTGACTGGGTGCGTCCTTGGATTTATAATGCCCTGATCAGGAACAATACGTTGCTAGAGGCAACTGTGTGCATACTGTAACAGATATCTTTACTGAATGGAACGGGTCTGTTTGTGGGCATTTGCGTATCTCTGTGTGCTGCTGTCATCGCCAGCAGAAACTCAAACCCAAGGAAAAACAGAACTGTGTGAAAAGTCAGCACTAATGATGGGAACATACATTCTGTGTTAAAGCATTCATAGATGTCTTGAAACAAACTCATATTACAGAAGACTGCCAGAGCGTGTGTCTATATTGTCTGTGACTCAAAGGAACAATGTAAGGATCAGATGAAAGGCTTAGTTGGCAGCCAAGCGAATAAGCATGGATTATGTGCTACACTAGCACATAATCCATGCTTATCAGTATCAATTAGTAAACTCACCAGACATTTTGACATGTAGTATCAGGAAAAGCATTGCACTAAACTGAACACTAATTAATAATAGCTGCATTCTGCTTAGGCGTATCTGTTTCAGGGCCCTGCTTGCTCACTGTTAAGACTTATGGGCATTTTACCTTATAACGGATTTTACAGTTCTCTGTAAACAGACAGTGAACAATTCTGCATTCCATTAATTAACACCTGAAAACAACACTTTTTTACATTGCTAAATATAAGAACACAGTTGAAGATGTTATGAGATAGAGCCTACCATGCACAATGTACAGGCTAATATAATAGCTGCATTGGTCAGCAATGCAAAATATACTAGTTTCATAATAACACCTTGCAACGTTTTCTGGATTGAAAATTGTGACATTGCAATGTCACCTTCAACAATACCTTGAAAATATACCTTTGTATATATCTATCTTAAAACTTCCATCTAAAGTGTGTGTATATGTATACATATTTATTTTATATTTAAAAGCACTTTATTTTTTAACTTCCTAATGCACATTCTTTTTCTTTTATTGTTCTTGTTTACTCGTTCCCCTATGGAAGAACATTGTACATGCACACTGAGAGCCACTGCACCAAAGTCAAATTCCTCATGTGTTCAACACACATCTGGCCAGTAAAGCAGACTCTGATTCTAATTCTGTCCTGTCAACATCTTTTTGGCAGCAAAAACTAAA
>NW_018128006.1:1174067-1230638 GCF_001952655.1 Monopterus albus | reverse complement strand
GATGAAAAGTACAAGACTGCACAATGTCAGACACAATCTTCAGTTGTCTGCATGAAAGTTGGACCCATCTATCTGCCCTAACCACCAACTTCCTAGTGTTTTTAAACTGTTCAATTTCAAGAGACACTCAATACTAGCTTCTTAATCCACACTCCAGCCCAGACTGGCAATAATACACCATTTTGTCGTTTGCCAACCTTCATAAAACACAAAGAAGAAGAACACAAAGAAGAACACAGAAGGTCATTGGGCTGCAACACAACAAACACTGCCATGTCACAATTTTATAGCCATTATAGTAAGATTACTACACTTTACACTGTGGACCAACATAGATTTTGTAGTCTACATTTTTCTTGTTAGACTGGGCTGTATCATGGGTCATGAGGTCCAGTCACCAGAACGCAATGGAGCCAGATTCCTCCCTCATGGATAAAAAATAAAACATACAGTATATATGACTTATACTTCTGTATATAGTTGACCATAGTTTTGCTTCTTAAAGAGGAAACACTACAGGGAGCTTTCTGCCCTTTTGCCCAGAAATCATGACAAACACACATCTGTTTCTGTGACCCTGACTGGACAGAGGAGAGAAATGACTGTGGGAGCATGAACTTCCTGTCTTGATAGATGAGAAAATACAGACTGTAAATAAACAAACACAAGTATGCTTCTGGAACCATGCACTCACATATGCACATCTGAACTTAAATTACAACTTTAAAACTATATACACAATATCTGGTTCATGTCTGCTATTATAGTCTGGTGCTGTTTATTATGCTTGATGTTCCCAGATTCCTCTTTAAGAACTACAGCTCTAGAATGAATTACAGCTTCTTACATTGTTTCATATTAATTCATATAGAACTGTTTGGCAAACTGCCTTAAAAATGCATTGATCTCATTCTGTTTCACTTGCAGAGACATGTGGAGGAGCCTAACACTCTCACTGGTAGTTGCACTGGTGCTAGGCACAGAGGTGAGTACAGCTGTCTGTCTCCAGATGCCTAGTCTTCTTCTTTTCATACATTAAATGTGAGAAGTACTGTCTAATGTAATGTAATATATTATTTGAGTCTGACAAGACAAAGAGAAACCAGACTGAGAGGAGGAGCATGTGCATTGACTTAATCATATACCTTTGCAGACAAATTTACCAATTAATATCAAGTAATATATCTGTACCATATCTGTATCTTTGCATGATTGTTTACCCAGGTGTCCCAGTCTGAGGATGTGGGGTCCACGGTGGCTGTCGAAAAAGCAGTGACTGGCGAGCAGGACAATTTCAGCGACATATCCGCTGTATTTGGAATGTCCCGACATCAGATTCTGGCTGCTCAGTTTGAGTGTTACTTGAAGATTATCCATGATCCGCCACACTCAGAGGAAGGTGATAAGATTGTGCCAGTTGTTCTGTTTATTCACAGTTCAGCTGGTAACAGTTGTCCAGCTGGAGCATACATCTCCCTGGTGGTATTAACACATTTTGTTCCCAGCAACAGTTTGCATTCAAGCACAGTGCTGAATCACACTTTCTCTGCAAATGTAATTAGCTTTACTACCAGCAAGGGAAAAAATTACAGGATATCCTTTTAAAATAAACCACTTTCATTGTGCTTATATAGCCCTGCCATTGACTTTATGGGCCCCTGTTTTAGCACTATTGTCGTGCTGTCTCTGTTGATAAGTGACTTTGGTTTAGACTGACATTTCTCTGAATTCTGTCTCAGCAACTATTTGATGAATGGCCATGAGATATTGTGCAGATCGATGTTCATGTTCCCCAGACGATGAAGCCATTGGTCTTTAACAGTGATGAGGCTGTTAACCAGGCATTCATTTCCAGGCATCCAAACCAAACAGTTTTGTTCAGAAAACATTTCTGATAAATCCCACCCTTGCATCACTTGCCGAAGTTTTGTTTTTCAAGTGTGGAATGTGCTCATTTTTTTGCCACTTGTGGTTGTTGTGGGGGAAAGCACCCGCTATAGGTGCTCAAGACCTCAAAGAGGAAGGATGAAGGGCTGACTGGTATGTACAGGTTAGGACATAAATATCTGTTTTTGCTCAGTGGTGTCAGGTCCGCTCGGCGCGCCCTGCCTCTCTTTCTTTTTTTCCTCTCCTGCTCTCCCTTTTTGCGGGATCAACGCCTCAGCTGTGTCGCATCGGGTTATTAGTGACTCGTGGGTCGGTGCGCACACCTGAGCATTGCGACATGTAATGGACAATACTTACCCTATGTAAGTGACAAAGGTTGTGTTTGACCCGCATATTTTTTTAGACGTGTGTAAGATGCTACGCTGACAGTCTCTGTGCGTTTTGGCTTGACCTTATCACGCTAATTATGCGGTTAGCAATACAGAAATACGAGCTTTGTCTTCCACACTGACAGTCTCTGCGCTGTGGATTGCATTGTTTACGTTGGTTCTTTTTGTTCACCTGTCCGTTCTCATCCTCCTGCTATCCTAGTTCCTGTCGTTAGTTTGTGTGTTTACCGTCCTGGTCTCCTTAGTCATCACTGCCCTTCCCTTGTTGTATGTATTATGGACCCTGTTTTGTTGTCATGTTGTTTTTATTCCATTAAATGTACTAGCACCTGGGTCAGCCATCTTGAGTCCAACCCCAGTTCTCCCTCACCCTCCAGGTGAGGGGGACTAAATCATAAGTGGCCACAGCTTGACCCATGGCCACTAAGCAGTCAGTGGTGTGAATAAAAGTGGGGCAGGCACCCAGATTTAATCCTGCTAGTCCAGTGATTGAAACAGCAAACATTCTGGTCTAACTTAGGCCACCACTACCACAATTTTAATCAATTCTTAAAATTTAGACAAGCTTTTCTGGTTGTGTAACCTATTAACATGTATGTTCATACACACACACACACAGACAGAGAGAGAGAGAGGAAGTGAGTCTGAAAGAAAGGAAACTTACCCTTTGTCTTTTTCCTTGTGCCTGTTACTCCTGCTCCATACTTCACTGTCTTTCAAATGTTATTTTGTGCAACTTGATTTTCTGGTTTCCGTCTATTGTTGACCATCTTTGTGCAGGCTAGCTGCATTTAGGTTAGATAAGTCTAACACGTTTGTGCTGTTAGTCTTACCCACGGGCACAGACATGCACATCTCCCATGTCTACTGTCTGCAACCTCTACAAGTTCAATGTCACATTTGTTATGCCCTCTGTAGGTACCTACTGTAACCGTACATGGGACGGCTGGCTGTGCTGGGGGGATTCAGCTCCAGGCGTTGTCATGCAGATGTGTCCTGATTACTTTCATGACTTTGACCCTGCTGGTGAGGCTTTATCACACACAAACACACACAGAGCTGACAAATTATATTTTCCTATTGTTTGTGCTGATACATATTTTTACTTTATCATATTTGAATAAATAGTCAATGTATAACCCCTGATTCTTGATTTTGAGAGTTCTACTAAGCCTTCAGCATCTTGACATCTCCTGTCACATTTTGACTTCATTTTCGACTGTGTGGAACATTGCAAAACATAAATTACAAAATGGAAAAGTTGTGCTCCCACAAACACCAGAACTCTGATAAAGAAACTGAATGTACAATGAGTTTGAAATCTGAAGTTACCTAAAGCAAACCAGGTATAAAGTGTAACATTGTCTCAAACAGAGAAGGTCACCAAAGTGTGTAATCCTGATGGCCAGTGGTTCCACCACCCAGAGAGCAACCGAATCTGGACTAACTACACCCAGTGTCAGACCTACACTGAAGACAAACTCAAGGTAAAACACAACGCAATGAAACTGCTCTGTATGAGAGGATTTCAAAGGGTTAATTATATTTACAACATTTAATTGGGTCTCTGTTAATTTGCTCTAAGGCCTCCTTCAAGCTGATTCATGCATAGTGACCACGAAGCTTTAAATAGGTTTAAATTGTTTTGGGTTTTTTTGGGCATTGTGTGGCGATGTAACCTGAACCACTGCACCAACTACAGGAAATGACACCAGAGGGTTTATGACAGACGCTGATATCTGATAGTCAGAACTTACACGTGTTGGGACAGCTAAGCATAGCAACATGAACCAAGGGCAAACTGCAGTCTGCACTCACTGACTCATGTGCTCTAAACTGGCATGGACACTTGAGAGAGTAAAACATAGCCAACAAGCTGGCTCCGCAACGCTTCGCCAATGTTGCAGTTCTGCAACTGGAATGAGATTCCTTTAAAATCCCCAGACTGTCAAAATCTCTACACAGAGAGGTTCACATGCTGCAATTTGCCTATAAATGGGCCATGTCATTGTATCAGTATGGAATAAATACCATGTTGTCCTCACTACTCTGAGCTGCAGTGTTCAAAATACTTATGCGCTTGTTGTTCATGTGGCATTGCTGGTTTTTCTTGTATAAACATGATCAAACACAGAGATGCCAAACTTTACTGTTTGCCTCACATGAAAACTCCCCCCTCCTCCCACCCTAAACTCTCTGAAAGTGTGGAACATACATACACTCTCAACACTTAACACACCAAACTACGTCTCAGTTCAGTTCTAATTTAAATGTACTACAACCCTTTTGGATGTTGACCTCTTCATTAATAATTAAGAGTTTGTTTTAATCCACCTGATATCTACAGTCTATACTTACCTAAACATGCAAATCATTTCCACTTGGAGGATGACAAATTGAATTCATGGCCTTTCAGGAAACAATTTTCCTTTGTTTTTCCACAAGGGTTTTCTTCTGTGTCCAGATGTTTCCTTCTGTGCTGCAAAGAGGTGACTGTGCTTACCGTACAGTGACTATGCAACTACTGTATCTGCTTCTTAATAAGTGTTTTATCTCATTTATCACAATTAAACACTTTCTTCCCGCAGTTCGCCATCAGTCTCTACTACCTGGCCATGGTGGGTCATGGTTTGTCTATTGTCTCCCTAATCACCTGTCTGATCATTTTCTCCTACTTCAAGTGAGTTAAGTGAGAGTTTTCTTTTGTTTGGTCTGAATAAACACTTATTTCCTGTAGAGTTCCAATAGAAGCTGCTTGTATGTAGTAGGCCAATGTACTGTATGGCAACAGTACTGACCTTTTATATCATAATCTCCTCTGGTATGTACGGTGTTTCTATTAATATGATCAGTGTGTTCTATCCCATATATAACTGACCAATAGTAAGCTGTGTGTCTGTGATTGTAATGGCATAGTTTGATCTAATTTCACATGAATCAACATGTTTATATGTCAGGCTATATGCAAAGTTTGTCAGAAACTTTTGTTAGCCATTATGACAGAAAATGAATGATATCATGTTTAATTTGATATTCAATAACTGTCACAGAATATTAGTATAAATGTTTAAAAAATAAAGTAACCATAACTGATAAACTGTTCCTTCTCTCTGCCTTTTAGGAGTCTTAGCTGCCAGAGAATCTCCCTGCACAAGAACATGTTTCTGTCCTTCATTTTAAACTCCATTGTTACTATCATGTGGCTCTCTCTCACTGTGGCCAATAACCAAGCCATAAATGCCAGCAACCCCGTGAGCCACTAAATTATATTTCAGCTCATTACACTGATAAATTTCAGTTAATTTGTACTCCCATGTTAAACATATCCTACACAGTTTTTACTTATAATATTTATGGGTTAAAATCTGCTTTTAATTTATCGTGACACATCTGAAACAAAGCTTTACTTTTTCATGTTGATCAGGTGAGCTGTAAGGTCCTGGCTGTGCTGACTCAATATACAAGCACTTCCAACTACTTCTGGATGCTGTGTGAAGGCATCTACCTCCACACACTAATCATAGTGGCTGTCTTTGTTGGAGAACAGCAGCTCTTCTGGTACTACATCCTGGGATGGGGTGAGTCAGAGGGATCTGACATTTCACCGCCAGTTCATAACCTTTGCTTGTGGTGTTTCCCTGTAAACTGCTTCCATCTTGTAGTCACATCAGTTTTAAACATTGCAGCTTATAATTGCAGATAGCCAGGAAGATTCTGAGGCAACATTAAAGTGCTGAGGATATGGTGGCAGCAGATTACGCAGATTATTATACTGTAAATTCTCTTACAACATAATTATAAGATAAATGAAGGAATTAAAACAGCTGCTTTACAGCTTCAGTTTGTGGGTGACACTGATTGTGACTGGCATTCGCTCACAGTGTAAATAATGTAAAAATAATAATACAAGAGATCTTTAATTTGGTTCAAATTGTCGAACATCAGTGCAAGGGGAAAAATACACTATGGATGGCTGCATGTGCCTGTGCTTAGATAAGTGGGTTTTTCATGAGAATCTCTCATCCAGACTTTCAGTTGCCTTAGCTTAACCATGAAGGCAAATTCAGCAGGTTCTTAATGCATAAGTGATGGATTTTTTTAATGTCTCTTCAAGGCCTACATCTTTTATATCTGTCCAGTAGCCATCCTATACATGTGGGCTGGCACATGTTCTGTGCGTCATACTATTAGCTATGCTTTTGATGCTGGGACAGTAACTGAAATCTTTGTGACTTCAGCTTTCCTGAACCACAAATATATACAGTATAACAACTTTTTGAGTAAAGTCATGTTAAAGGTATAGTTTAGAATTTTGAGAAATATACATACTCACTTTCTTCAGGTAGTAGCCCATTAGCTTAGCTTAGCTCTCCTTTGTTGAATCTATACAAAAAACCCCTGTAAAACCACAAATTGGAGTTTTTACATATGTGCTTTGTGCAGATTAAACAAATAAAATTGGTTAATTAATGACATATGCACTGCTAAATTAGAGTTGTTACCTCCTAACAGACCTAGGCTAGATGTACCTATGGTATGTTAACTGCCTCCTGATTCCAGCTTTAGAGGTGCTGCTAACTTCAGCTACAGCCAGGCTAACTGTTTGCAATCTTTTCATCTAAGTGTTGGCAAACAATGACTAATATTTCCCAAAATGTTGAAATATTCCTTAAACTTGGCTAAAATACTGTATAACTCAAACTCTTTTCTTTACATAAAACACTCTTGTGACTTAACTAGTACATTAAGAATAAGATGTACATGAAGATGTTGTGTTTCATTTAACATTATGCTTTAACATTGTGGTGCAGCTGCAGAAGCCTCTATAGAGATTCATGATGTTTGTATGATATTTTTGTCTGTATTTCTGTTGTTTGTCCTAAGGTTTTCCTTTTGTTCCTGCCATCATGTATGCTGTGGCTCGTGGGCTCTACTTTAATGACAAGTAAGAAGTTACTGCCAAGATAATTATCCAAACAGGTGTCACCAATGTAATTAAACATGTTGCATATTTACTGTACTGAAGTGTAGTTCAATATTGCAACATAACTACAGGCTGGAGTTTCACCTTCTCTTCCTTCCTGTGATCTTCTTTTATTCCATTTGATCACTTTGAAGGTGGGAGGATTTGACAGATATTGATTTGCCTCATCAAGTTGAATTTCAGTAAACGCTTTGTTCACTGAGTCTTGTCCTAAAAGTGAATGATTAAGGCTTTTTGATGTTGCTGTGCTTGTGAAACTTCACAGCCATGGTGTCACTTTTAATTTTTCTTGTGCTTTGTATTATTGACAGGTGTTGGATTAGTTCAAACACTCACCTGGTCTACATCATTCATGGGCCCATTCACGCTGCACTGCTTGTGAGTAACTTAAAAAGTATACCCATACCAGTCAGAAGTGTGGACACACATTCTCATTGAAGTGAATGGGAATAGCCCCTTACTTTATTTAAGATTACTGTAAAAATTGTCAGACACAAACTGACAGACACCTTCAAACCACTTTTCATATACTTAGTGATGACTAGTAGAATACTTTTACCTGAAACTTCTTATGCAACGGCACACAGTGATCTAAAGTACATAGTAAAATCATGTATATCATACTACACTACTGGCAGTCTGCTAGTAAGTTTCTAATCTTTGTGGTGCTTTCATTTTATTGTATCTATGTAACTTTGTAATGGTAGAACACAGAGAAGCATCTGTAGTTGTTGAAATTTTGGTGAAAATACCATAAGCTGCCTTCAAATTGAACATGTTCTTTTGATATTGAATTTTAGCATGGTATTTTGAGTTTTAAGCTCATAAGAATGCCAGGAAAATCACAGCAAAAGCTCATCTAAATGAAACTGTCCTTTCTCCATTTAATGTCAGAGTAACATGAAAAGAAGTTATAGAAAAAAAATCTTATTTGAAGGTGTTGTTATAGTGCCACCATCAGGCCAGTCATTGTCATTGATAATATGAAAAGATGTGCCTTCCATTCAGATTTAATCAGGTCGAGTACTGTACATCTTTCTCTTTCTTTCACCCACCTATCCATCTGGTTATCAATCTATTCAGGTGAACTTTTTCTTTCTCATGAACATTGTCCGAGTTCTGGTCACCAAGCTAAAGGAGACCCACTGCGCTGAGTCCACAACTTACATGAAGGCAGTGAGAGCCACACTCATCCTCATCCCTCTTCTTGGAGTCCAGTTCATCCTTTTCCCCTGGAGGCCAGAGGGACGCATCAGCCGTGCCATTTATGATTTCTTTGTACATATCTTCTGTCACTTCCAGGTACAGTCAACAACAAACTAAACATTACATTTGATCTAAGTGCTGATGCTGCTAACCTGTCACAGAGATTCATTTAAATTCTAAGTAAATTAGATTAACTCCTATGGTGAAATTAACTGTCACCAATTTTGCACCAATAAACTGCATTTTTTATGATAACATTTGATCTTGAAGTTCCAAACTGCAGGTGTTTGGCAGAGAAGCTTTCCGTGATAACATTATGTACCACTGAAATACCATTAAACCCGCCTTCATTAAGAAACAATGTAAAACTAAAGAGCACTCAACAATTTCCGCTACACTCCAGAGCGTGAGTGGGCCACTGTCTGCTCTTGAATTTATATCAACAAGTGCTCTCTTGCTTGTGGAAATCAAACATTCAGCTGAATCTTGTGATAGTCACTTTAATGTTCACAGCAACTAGACAGAAAGAGGCTATATCATGCTCCATGATTTTCAAATAAACCTAAATTTATATTTATTATTTACAGTATAAGCTCACTGACATCTGTTTCTGCACTGATATATAACCTGTCACATTACTTTGCAGGGACTCCTGGTGGCAATTATATTCTGTTTCTGCAATGCAGAGGTATATTAAAACTATCATATTGCATGTTTTAAAGATGCTATAAACTGCTTTAAGATGGAGACCATTTACAGTTTAATATTTGGTTTGATGCAGATCATGTAAAATGTGTTATATAAAATAGAATAGTACATATAATCTGTCTAACACTAGACTAAACTAAGCTCTAAAACTGAATCAACAATATAATGACATTTCTTAAAAAAAAAGAAATAAAGTATTGATTATCTATTTAACTTTATTTTGTCATTGTGGATGTACAGGCCCAGGCAGCCCTGCAGAGGAGGTGGGCTCAGTGGAAATTTGCCTGGGGCAAAACCAGCTGGGGAGCATCACCCATCACTAGCAGCCATTTCAACTACCACACCAACCGCTCCATCTCCGAAACCAGTCGCGCCACTATCAGCTCGGAGCAACATGCTCTTGCACCTTTTGAACAAAGCAGACACTTCCTCTCCGAGATCCCAAAGAAGGCCGGCAGGCAGCAAATTCAAAGCAACACGTGCAGCAACGGGGAGTTGGACACTCTCAACAAGATGGAGACCACTGACATATGACTGGATAAAGCATGGAGATGTGCCAAACAAATACACACTTACACATAAACGCAAAAAAGGCAGAAGACTAAAAAGCAGAGAGGTAGCCAGCGAGTTTTCAATATAAAGGTTAACTGATTGGACTGTGTCCAAAATATCTGAAGAGAGCGTAAAAAGTATGTGGTGTTCACATGCACATTTTTAAAGCAGCATTTCCACCTATTGAACTTGTATGAACTGATGAGAAAAACTCATTTATATCATGGTGTCATTCTGTAAAAATTAATAATAGTTTTTGCTGGAATTAAGTTCACTACCTATTTAAGTTAATGTTTGTTTTCTTAGTTTTTTAAGCATGTTCTTTAGGTCCATATCCCAAAGCTGCCACTTTGATATCACAAATGCTGAGCTGTGTGCTCGTGTGGCTTGCTGCCTTATGAACCCTTTGAATGCTTTACTTGTGCACTACTGTGACAAGTGAATGTCATAGTGATGTAATCAAACGTGTTCTTTTACATGCCTTTATTGAAGAAAGATAATGAACAACCTGCAGAAAAGAACTGAAACTACAACACACTGAGAGAAACACTGTTAACAGAAACACAACATAGTAATAATGATTCAGATTCATATAGGGTTTACTGGACTTTAAGTCAGACAAAGTAGCCAACATGCTTAAAGTTTTGAACATATTAATTCTGTAGGGCATGATGAACAAATGGACGAAACACAGTGACTGCATATTTGCTCAAAAATGAGTAAAAAGCAGAATACTTTATAATAACTTTTAGACATCTGACTATCTGGTGAGACAGCCACAGCTAACGAAAGCTTTATGAACAGACAAACACTTAGCAAAACAGATACAGTATATTTTATGTACAATATGTAAATAATGCAAATAAAGTTTTGGGGTAAAACAAAAATAAATGCAGGCACTGCAGCCTGGCTGTCGGTTACACTGTTTTCTGATTAAACATAATCTTTAAAGCTTTTTTCTGAGCTTCACTGCTTCTGTACTTATTATGACTGACTATGATATATAATAATGGTCATATTTTAAGTTTGGTTGGTAAAACCAATCCTTGACAGAAAAATGTATGTTCACTGTATTTGTTGATACAAATCTTTAGTTTGCAAAAACGATTAATTTACTTTTGTGGCAAATTAAAGAGACCTCAGTTGAAAGTAGAATGTACTATGTTGAAAGGCCATTTGACTTTCAGCTCATGTCACAGATAAAACGGATAAAACAGTGACCATTTATTTGAGCCGTGTGATTTATTTTGAGCCTGATCCACATCTAACTAATTCTCTTCCTGGAACTACACTGTTCACTCAACATTATGATTCAAACCTGGAGCTCAGCTTTGAGTACAGGACTTTTACTGATGCAGAGATAATGGAGCTCTGGAGTGAAACAATAATTTCACTCCCGCCTTAATCTTAGACCTTAATCTGATATGAGGCTTTGATCCAGTGAATATGTAGTTGTGCAGACAGAATAAGACTGTTGAAATAATGTATGAATTGTATTATTGTCTCCTCTTCAAGAGATTTTACATGGTGTTATTGCTCTAATTAAGTAGATGATGCTATAATGTGAGCCTCCTTCACTACAGCTATGTCCCATGTGATCTAGTCACTATAATAGTGTTCATGTTGCTTTGTTTGTTCTATGTTATTGTTGTTGTGGCTGTTAAAATGAACAGTTTACTGTATTATTGTGCTAGTGTTGTTATAATATGCATTTCTTTCTTTCTTTCTTTTTTCTAATTTACTGCCACTTTAATTTAATTGTTTTTCCATCGCACGTGTACTGTGCTGTGTGTACACTGACAGGCTACATTACCAGCACCTTTAGAGTTTCTACTGGAATACTAAGCAAGTCTTATGTTTGAAAGTGTAGATGTATGTTGGTGTTCTTTCAGGGTGTGTTCAAACAGAACGTACTGGCAATATGCTCCAGTGTGGATACAGCAGGTTACAGTGATGCATGGATAATAAACCAAACCTGTGGCAGGTAAACAGCAGAGTACTGTATGATGAGACACTGTTAAAGAGTGGCAATTCTGAACTTATTCTGCACAGGGGTGCAACCCTGTACATGTCCCAGTAGAGAAACATCTGTTGTGGACATGTTTTCAAAAAAATGTAATCAACATTCCAATAAAATATTACAAGAAATGTTCAATTCAAGTATATAACTGTATATATATATATTTTTCAACACTCATTTATGTGTGGAAATAAAGTTGTTTGAACATGAACCTGTGATATTCAGTGTTAATAGTATTCCATAGTGAAATAGTTTAATCTGTGCCAAAATGTGATATACCAAGGTTGATAAATGACTTGGGTGAAGTGCTGCACTCAAATAAAGGTCCTGTACCCAAGCACAGTTAGGGGATACTTGTAATGCTACATTTCAAGGGGAACTGTTCAGTGGTGCAAAAAGTGTTCACATCCTGCACTTAAGTAAAAGGAGAAAGGCCACAGTGTAAAATACTCTATTACAAGTAAAAGTCCTGCATTAAAAATGCTATTTAAGTAAAAATATGAAAGTGGTAGCATCAAAATATACTAAAATACTAAAGGTAACTAAGTTTCTGACAGGGGATCAATACATTCTTATGATTACTGTATTTTATTCTATTAATCTGATTGTGAAAAGTAAGTAAAGTAATAAAATAAATGTAGTGTAGTAAAAAGTACAGCATTTACCTCTGAAATTACAAAGTACAAAATAGCAGAAAATGAAAATAATCAAGTATAAGAACAGTAGCCTACTTGAGCAAATGTACTTAGTTACTTTCCAACACTGTAACTATTTGCCCTTTGTACTTCTTTCTCTTTTGTTTTTTTCCATCCATCCATTATCTTTACTGCTTATTACTGAACAGAGTGGCAGGGGGCTGGAGCCAAACCCAGCTGACACTGGGGTAGTGGCAGCGTACACGTGGACAGGTCGCCAGTCTGTCACAGGGCTGGCATAGACAAACAACCACACACACCCACAGTCTCTCCTCTGAGCAATTTAGAGTCACCAACCAATCTAAGCTAACCTATGTCTTTGGACTGTGGGAACCTGGAGCAAACCTATGCAGGCACAGGGAGAACATGCAGATTCCATACAGGAAGGCACCGGGTCGGCCAGGGTTTGAATCCTGTACCTTCTTGCTGTGAGGCGACACAGCAGCATAGCATATTTTTGTTGTTGTTGTTTGTTTTTTTCCAGATAATTTAATCCCAAACTACATTGTTTTATAGCTCTAGGGCAATTGCCTTTTGATTGTTGTGCTAGTTTTATCTTGCATGTGGAAGTAAAGGATGAGGTCCCACCGAGATTTGAACTCGGATCGCTGGATTCAAAGTCCAGAGTGCTAACCATTACACCATGGGACCAGATGGCACAGCGGTTTTGGCGCATTGACTTATGGTCTTTAAAAGACGTCTCTACAACCATTAACTTGTTTTGTTTACCAACATTACAGCTCAACGTTGTAACAACTAATCGACGACTGCTGTACGCTAACAGAGGAATTAGCTCGTTGTCGTTAATCCAGTCAATCAAAACTATTTTGAAGGTGAAATAACTAATGTTGACATTATGCACATTAATGAATGTAATAACTTTAAATTAGGATGAATGTCACGATAAGCAAAATGTAGGGCTGACAACATGATGAGATGTTTCAGCCCCTTTTCTCTTAAATCGTCGTTACTAATTGTTTTAAAATAGTGATCTATCTTGATAGTTGTGTATCTTTGGCTATAACCAGCGGCCAACATTTTAAAGAGTAAGGATTTGCATGTTTCTTAATAATTGTAAACGCGGTAGTGTTTTATCATAGAATGCCGCAAGGGGGCAGCAGAGGCTTTATTTATCTATCTATCTATCTATTTATCTATCCATGTCTGTCTGTATGGCTGTAAGCCTGGCCTATGCAGTCTATACATCCACCCATGGCTAAACAAAGTGGTGCTGTGTGAATATTTCAGCCTGAAGTTCCACAGTTTAGTATGTGCTAACAGGTTAATCCTGTCATGAAAATCCCCAACACATGAGCTGGCCACTCCCACTTGACCTGTGGCTCCTTTAGCACCATTAAAGACCAGGGTAGGTACATCCACACACAGGTGATCAGCACACACACAGTTAAGAATCTGGTTAATCTGTGTGGCGCTGGAATTTGGAAGCAAGAATGTGACACAAAGCAGCGCAGTGAGATGCAAGGCTGTTTATGTATAGATTATCATTAGTGGTATCTGACCTATACCCCATACACTGAAAAGTAGGTCAACCACAGGAAAAAAATTGATATTGCATAACTATTTGTAATTTGACACAGTGAGCTGAAACACGCGGTCTGGTATAAAAACATGATAACCGACCTCAGATGAACACATAAAATCATTCAATATACAAGTCTGTTGATATTTTAAAGTGTTGCGGTTTGAACAGAAAAAAATAAGAGTTCCAAGTGTGAATATACCATATAGATAAAAAATACAAACTGTTCTTTCATATAAGCATGTGCAGAAGGCAGGTCTGTGTTTTGCCCCCCACCAAATTTCTGTTGTCTAATTGGAGTTGACCCCAGACCCTCATGAGATAAGATGGACTGCGTGGAATGCTGCAGTGCATCACGTGCAGACACGTATGTGCACACAAACACAAGTCTGTCTGGTTTTCTGTTGACTTTTCCCTTCCTTATAGTACACTTTATAATTATTATTTGTCTAGGTGTATGTAGTATTAAGTACCATTTATTATAGTTTTATTTCATGCATAATTTTGTACAGGGTAGATATATTCTGCTGTGATACTTTCATTTCTCTGTGGGGTATAATAAAGTTTATCTTATGTGGTGCTTGATCAAGTGTTATGAGCTGCCTAGATTTTTACACATAATCAGTTAAAAGGTTAAATGTAATGTAAAAACAGCTCCTTACATCCTGAACGAGCCAGATAATTTTTTAAAGCTTTTTACAACAGGTTTACTGACATCTATAAATTTTACCATCAGAGTAATGTAGATTAGAGGAGATGATGAATTCCTGTGGTACTAAATACACAGAATATTGAATATAAAATTGATAACTTACAATTTTAATTAGACATACAACTGAGTTAATATTGTCTAAATGCAACCCAAAGACATAAACAATGAAAGTTCAACTTTTATTTCTTTGGTTTAAAAACTCATGCCTCCAATCTAAACATCTACATTTTAAGAATAATCTGCTGCTAGAAATTCAGTACAAGGAGGTTACCAAGAATGTGCTTTAAAAACCCATTTTCAATTCTTTTAAACATAGCATGGAGCAGACTAGAAATTGCACGAGCCTGACCATAATTACTCGAGAGAGCTTCAGTGAATGAAGAAATGTTTAAAGGCATCAAAAGAAATGTGAGTTTCATTAAGACTGAACTATTTTAAAGGGCTTTTAAATTCATGACGTCTGTCATTTCAGACCATTCACTTCCTAACACATTTAAATTTATCATGTCAAATTAGCTGAAATTAATTTGTGTGTAAGCTACCTTGAAAATTTTCAGCTAATCATTTGCCTATATTATAGCTGACTTATACCAGGTTAGAAGTAAATGTAATATAATAATAGCTCTGTTTCAGTAGCAGTAGCTAATAATTAGAATTGGACAATGACATTTGGTTCAAAGCACCTCTTAGGTCAAGTGGTGTTTTAGTAAAGGTAGTTTTAATCTTAGTTTAATATATTAGCATGCTGAAATTAGCTAATAAACACTAAGCACAACCCTGAGACTGATGGGAGTGTCAAGAGTATTTGTTCTAAATCATATGGAAATTCAGTAGTTGTTAAGATATTTCAGTGTGGATGAAAAGAGTGGATCCACCAACTGACCAGCTAACAGTGCCATCCAACGATCCATGCTGCTAGTGTAGCTAAAAAGCACCTATGAACTTTTTTTTATAAGACATTATGTAACTTAGTTAATTTGTCTAGAAATTAGAATAAATGTGTGGAATCCTACCAGGCTGAAACGGCAAATATTTGCAGAGAACTGAAGCTTTAGCTTCCATTTGCTGTAACACTACAGGCTAAACCCGACTGGCAGAAATGACTCCCTGTGGTTTGCATGGTTTGGTTTCTGCAGAGTGACAGGAGATGGTTCCTGAGTTAACCGCACTGAACGTTTGTTATTGGCTGAAAGATTTATTTTAGAAAGGGAAAACTACACACAGAGTGTATCAAAACTTGTTTTATTTACCCCTCCATTCTTTTCTCAGCTTACAGTGTTCCCAGAAGTTTGCTTTACTATGAACTGGTGTATGGAGCTTTGTACAAAATATATGTTTACTGGCATATATTAGTATCAGTGGTGTGCACAGGCTATCTAAGGACCAGGGGTCAAAGAAGGGGCAATTCTGCTCCACACAGAGTTGGGTTTAGGTTTAGATAAGGGTGCATTCAACATGCTCAAGTACTGTACTTAGGTACGGTTTTGAGGTATCTGTACTTTATTTATTTACATGTTGTGCTACTTAAATCTCGCTGAATTTCAGAGGCAAATATTATACTTTTTACTGAATTACATTTATTTGATAACTTTACAGTTACTTTACAGAATAAAACAGAATACAATATAACCATAAGACAATATTGGTCCCCGTTGGGAAATTCAAAAGCTACCCAGCAGTACTTCAAATTATAAACATAAAATTGTTAAAATTAGCTCAGTAACAGTAATGTGATGTACACAATAATGCACCAATAATTATAATTCATTTATATGATATACATTAATGTGAAATATGCCATTCTGCATAATGAGTACTTTTCAGTTTGGTACTCTAAGTATATTTTGATGCTAATATGTTTGTACTTTACTTAAGTAATGCAGGACTTTTACTTGTAACAGAGTATTTTATTTTTCAAATGTCCCTTTATGGAGTGACTTCCAAAAAGTCACTGAGAAGAAAATGTTCACATCTACAAGTAGTGACAGCAGAACAGAAATGAACCAGTGAGGTAGAGTGTGTTTATAAATGTGACTTGCATCTAAATTTAAAATAGCTCGGAAGGCACCTCGAATAACCTTATTTCTGTGTCCAGGTGGCTTTACAGGTGGCTCTCTGTGTAGCCTCTCCACTGACATGATAACATGCTTACTCCCTGTTTGGCATTATAGGTGAAGTATAGCCAAATGTCAGCCTTCCAGTCCATCCGGCATTTTATTCATCTCCCTCTGATGGTGTGTAGCTACAACACTGCTGGTACTGCAGGTGCTACAGGAAAGAGCAAATGCAATGTTCACTGACAAGGAACAAGCTTGTTGGCATAAAAACGCGACAGTTATTTGGATTCACTGCCGTTGTTCAGACATTTATAGTCTGTAGAGTAAAAGCCCACTGACTAGGGAGATCGTCTGACCTTTCTGCTTTGAGGTTTTAAGCATAATATTTCAATAACTACCAGATGGAGTGGAACAAAATGTGATACACACATTCATGTCCCCTTCAGGATGAACTGTGATTCCTTAACTTTTTATTTTGTACAATGACAAGACCAAAGTTTAATGTGTCCAACAAACACCACAAAACTAACCTCACAGTAAACTAATAGGCAGTATTACCCTCCAAACGTCAGCACAGTAGCATTACCATTGTGAGTACATTAGCTAGCTTAGTTAGAATTTAGCTCACAACACCACTCTGCATAAGTATAGCATCACAGTGCTAGTGTGGCTATAGGCTATTGTAATTCTATTGTCTATTTTTGAATTCCACTCCTTGGCTTATGTCAGAAAAAGATTTTGTCATCGTTTTAATTGCTGAGACAAATTTCATTTTATGTGTGTCTTCTCTACATTCTTAAATGTCTTCTTACCATGCTGCAGAGTCTACATACAGTAAACCCATGTGAGCATGCCACATCTAACAAATGGTTTCCTAGCCCTGTGGTGAACCCTTGTTTTTAAGAATACCTCAGTGTAAAATGAATATGATTGGTGTCTCCTCCTGCTGTGTTTCTTCCTGGCTGTACATAGTGGCCTGGTTGTGACTGTGACCTCTAATGCTTGGACTGGAACCTGCCACATGACTTCAGCCTGGCAGGAAGGCAGGGAGAGAGTTTATGTAACACACACAGTCTCAGTTTATCACCCTTGGACCACTGCTCCCTTCTCAGCTGTGCTCTCTCTTGATTTCATTTTGACACCTCCCTCACGCTCTCTTCTTCTAGTGGGCAGGATGTGATCTCATGGTTAACCACATCTCATTTTTTGCATTACAGCACAGCTTGGTGGTCACTTCTGTTTTCCTGTTTGCTCTGATTTCACATTCTTAGGCTTTCTTGATGACAAAAATCCCACATATGTGTTTTACTGCAATATATGAGCAAACTAAAACCCCTATAATTTTCCTGGACTGTGGCTGGGCTCCTCCTCCGCTCCTCTGTGTTCGATGTTCCTTCCATTATCTCACCCTCCTGCCTTCCTCTCCCTCCACAATGGTTGACATGCGAATTTCCTTCACTACAGCTGTGTCCCATGTGATCTAGTCAATTTGCGCCGTGCGTGTGGCAGTCATAGTTATTTCTAAGTCTCTTTTACTGAAATAAAACACACCACAGTTTTTTTCTTATTGCTGTATTGTTGGACAGAGTGGACTGAACTTCAGTCACAGTCAGAGACAGGCAGGCACATGCTCTGTTACTGACAACACCCAGAAATGCAAAAGGCATTTTTACTGGCAAAATCACACATTTGCTATTTTGACACAATGTGAATTTTTTTTTTATTATTATTGACAGATTATAGTGTTTAAAGAATAAGGTACATTCTTTTGACTGAATCATTAATTGAATCATTGATTGAATCATTAAAAGAATACACACAAACCAGTATTTATCCTGCAATTTTTTCCAAGTTCTTTGTATTGACATTTTAGAGATGCAAGATGCTTATCCAAAAGTGCCATTATGCATCTTCACGCTGCATGGCACAGCGGGGCTCAGTCCGAAAAGAGCACTATTTAAACACTGCACAATACAAACAGCACTCGTTCATTCCTGTGGAGCAGAAAGAGCTCTAAATCTGTCTGAAACTGTGTTTTTGCTCCCAGACTCCCTCAAAATGGAACACCTCTGATAAAACCCACAGACTACATACTGTACTGAGGAGAACTCCCACAGACAGGCTTACACTGTAGTGAAGTAAAGAGTGAGTGTGTGTGGAAGGAACAGCTAGACTGTCGGACAAATAGAGCTGAAACATGAGGAGAAGCATCCAAGGCAAAAAAAAAACAACAAAAACACAGGAATGTGCAACTTAAATTTATCAATTTGAAGTTGTGTATCATTCTACACAAGACAAAAGCAGTATATTTTATTAACAAATAAATTTGTGACAGAGATTTTTTTGACTGACATGATACATGCTGGCAGATAGATGGAGGGATTTGCTGCATTTGAGAATGCTTTTAGCTGCGTAATGGAAAATTACTAATGCTGAGTGGTAAAATGTTGCTTAATCAGACACATTAATGTGCACCTCTTTCTTTCTGTGAGTGCAGTATAAAATGTCAGAGGGTCCAGAGACAGTTGAAACAGTTATATGGTTGTTATGGTATTAGGAATGCAAGCATGAGTCTTAAGTTGCTTGGAACTGAGACAGACAAGTGGCCAGAGTCTGTGTGCAGTATATAGACACCTGGGTGAGAATGCATTTGCTCATTGCCATGCTTTAGTATTAACAAGTCATGATGATACTCAAAGAGTTGAGTCTGAATCCTAGGTTAAATAGTCTGGATGAAAATGGCCTCACCAGTTGTTTCAAGAAAATTCTCAGACCAACAGAAAATGAATCAGTGGATCCACAGGTACTGATAATGTAGATTTTTGCACTGCTGATAGGGATAATAGATTAAGTGACAAGTGCTGGGTTTGGTCACATGGGACAATGTTTTGAAGGGTTCCCACAGAAGGCCCGCACAGAGCATTTGAGATTACATAGAGATATCCCAGAGGTGAGTTTGTGAACAGATGATAACCCAGGAACCTTCCATGACCTTTCGAATTCTAGTACAAGCAAGCAAGTCAGTGTTGCCCTGCTCTGCCTCAGTGTGTACTACTACCTGCTAAGTGCAGTAGTGAGGGCTTTGGTGAGCTGAGGCAGATTAGAGGCTGGAGACATAAAGGTGTGGGCATAGAGTCCCAGTGTTTTGTGCTACTCCCAACTTTATTCATAAGTGCATTGGGGATACGTGGCAGGAAATGGTCACTGATAAAGTCACATCTTGACTTAATTAGGGATAACTCACTTTTTAAGTGAATCTGAGTGAGTAAAGCCAAACATCCATAGTCTCATAACATAGAATGAAATGAAAAAATAAAAAATCTTATCAAAGGGGTTGATAGTGATGCAGTGGTTAGTCCTGTTGCCTCCCAGGAAACGGGTTCCAAGTTTGAACCTTAAAAATGACTGGGGCCTTTCTGTGTGGATGTTCTCCCCTGTGGCTGCATGGGTTTTTTCTGGTACTTTGTCTAAATACATGCAGGTTAGATGGTTGTCTATTTCTGTGTATCAGCCCTGTGATAGACTGGTGTCCTGTCCAGAGCCCACCTCTTACCCAGTGGTGGCTGCAGCTCTATTAAGTGTTTCAGTAAGCTATGCCAGTGTAGCCAGCATCCACAATACCAAGAGGAGCAACCTCACCATGCAGTTGTTTTTTGATGTCATCAGTTACACCTGAGCTTTTCCTGCTATGACAAGCCAACATGTTTACTGTGAAAAATGCCTTTGCTACTGCTACTGAACTGGCTAAAGTTTAAAACACAATGGACACGAAGACAGAATAAGATAATACTTTATCATATCAGAGGGAATTTTGCCTTGGACACAAAGTTGCTGCTGCTCAGTACAAAGTTCAACAGTATCATTTATCATACATCTCATAAATACCTAGATAAAAGCAATGGTACAATAAATGTCTCAATATAAATACTAGAAATCAATAAAATATTCAATTTAAAATATAAAACACTCAAGAATGTATAAAAATCTTCCATGCACAGGGGTATTAGTATATGAATATTACCAGTATATGATTTATGTTTGGTTAATAGACAAACAAGCTGTGCACTTTCTTCCATTACTCAGTTATGCAGAATCATGGGATTTTGTCTTTCCAAAAGTTTAAAATGAATTCTATTTAGTGGTTCTAGTATTGACTATTTAGATCACAACAGCTCAAACAGCTTGACAGAGCTTCTACCCTGGCTAAAATTCTGGCATAACAGTTCCTTCTGGGACTCATCTTGTCTAATTGGGCTATAATTCATTCCAGGTTAGAGAAAGTTAAGTGTTTTGCTAACAGAAGGACACTGTTAATGGGCACATTTTAGCATTTTAAGACTAGTGTGACCACACACCAGACTTCATGCTTTTGATTTGTAAGAGGTCTCTCCAGTCTGTGGGGACTAAAAGCCCCTGAGCAATGTTAGAATTTCAACCAAGATGAAAGATTTTCTATTTTTATGCCCCCAAATTACAAGAAGTCAGTGTTTCCTGTCAGGTGGAAGAGCCTCTGGAGCAGCATGCAGGGACCTCTATTTTTCCTCTAAAACCCAGACGAATGCGGTTTCTTTGAGGTTGGAATTTTCTAAAGACAGAGTGGGTAACCCCTGCAATCACTCAAAGGCACTGAAAGTCTGGGATGCTAGATTATTAACTTAATACCTTTTAGCTTTAAGTCTAGTTTCACCATTTCTAATCAAAAGCAACCAGAGAAAGACTTAAACATTAGGCAAGGTAGGGAACTAAAAGTGGCCCCAGTGGCCATAAATGTACCACGATGCTTTGATGGAACAAATTAGCTTATGATTTGAAAGCATAGCCCCTTCTGCAAAAAAGTGTGATTAAAGTACCACCTCTTAAATAATTAAGAGTGAGAAGAAGAGAAGGTATTCAGTAAAGAAAACTACATCCAAGGCTATTCAACAGAAGATAATTACATTCAGGGAAGAATCAGAGTGAGGAAGTACTGCAGCAACATGTGGATCCAGTTAGCAAGCTGAAAAGTAAATTAAACTGTGGCTATTAGAAAGAGATTGTATTGCCAGGCAAAAGAATAAAGTAAACATATTTCTGATAAAAATGAATTTTTCATTTCATAATGTGTTTGCTGATAAAAATGATTATTCTTCTCTCAGAACTGAGTTTTTCATAAAAACCACTTGCTGCTGCTGCTGCTGCTGGTCCTGTGAACAGTTTGTGCAGGAACAGGAGACTGGGGAATACCTTTATCCATGGCCATCAGCGACCTCCTTCATAGCGACAACATTCTAGTTTAGAAAATGGGTGAGAATAAAACACAGCAGAGGCGCCCTGTTTGGGTTTGGCTGGGGCTCCCAAATCATGTCATGCTTTTACGTGGGCAGGCTAATTTGTTTAATCTTCTCCGGGCTCCAGCCCTGCTATGGAAACACAAATCACAACACACTAGAGGGACTTTTACCCCAGGGACAATTCTTTGACTTTAGTTCCTAAGACTAAAAAGTACCAGGGACATTCTGGTGGAAACGTAGCTTAAGTCTGCCCCTGCACCTGAATGAAATACCCTTGATATGTGCAATAAGCAAGCATAATTACTTGCATCAGGCTTTGGGAACTTGTTTTGCTTATGACCCTCTGCTACTGGTTACATATTTATGAGCAATGGTGGGAAGGTTAGGCTACAGATTACTAGTGACTCTGTTAAAAATCTAATAAGTAATGTAACTATTGTAATTATTTCATCAAAGTAATGTAACTTATTACTTTTAATTACATTTTTGATTATTTTAATAAAAATGTTTTAAACTGGGCAACAAAGCTGAAAAGTCCTAACATACATTTAAACCAGGCAGAAAAAACCTCAACTATACTCCACAGTTTTTACTGTCAACCTTTTATTAAAGGCTCATCAATATAACTTCATCTACATAATATATTACTGTTGAAACATGTAGCCTACTGAATGGGCACCAAGCAAAACATTTTTCTGATTTCAGAAGGAAAATACTGTTAATTTTGCAGCATTTAAAAGCATTCTTGTCCATCAACAACGCCTTGGCGTTGTCAGCTGCTTGCAGCCAGGCTGTTTATAGCAGTGCACGTTGATTTGATTGACAGATGACAGGCGGTGCAAAGTCAACTAAGAGAACCAATCAAAAGCAGTGGAGCCTATCTAGATGTAGAAACAGCTCCTTATTAATCGTCCTACTCCTGATGTTGTTTTTTTGTCTCAGCAGGTTGCGTTGTCCGGAAACATGCCAAAAGATGGCAAACAGAGGCAAAGCAACAGAATGAATATTATATATATATATTTATAAGCTTTTTAGCCAAAGGAGTATATTCAGATGTAATCCCTTTGAAATCACCAGCATTTTGATTAGTAACTTTAATTTAATTATGCATTTTTCTCAGTAACTGATTACAGTTGCGTTTATTTTGGAATTACAGTAGCTAATTTCAAGTAACTCTTTAGATTGTTTTACTTGAAATATTTGTAGAATTAACTGTCCATGCTAGTAAATTATATTGGAATGTACATTATATGTGAAAAGTTCACTTTAGGTTAATTCTGTGTGCGCTTATCACAGTGTTCAATTTCTAAGAAAAACAACAGTGATTCTAGCCCTTCCTTAGCATGCAACAGATACACTAAGCAGCAACACTCTTAGTCAAACATTTACCCAAGTCCGGTCAGGGAACTAGCAGTACTGTCTAGGAGGGTTCTCACCAGCCCTGCTTCTGTTCCATCTCCTCATTTAAAATGTAAGCTAAATGAGTCTGCATCAAACATTTATAGCCTACCTAAAGGCCTTTAGCCTCCTAGCTCTTAATTGCCTCTACCTAATATACAATATGAAGATTTATTCACAGATTGACCAAGTTTGTTTTATACTGCCCTCCCTGTCACTCATGCATGCACACAAACAACTCTCTTTACTCCTCCCACATGAAAGATTTAGCTTGAGCATGACAGAGAGCATATTGCTTTCCCTGAAGACAATACTGCTTCTCTTACTTTTATCTCCCAGGTTTCTAAAACCTGATGTTTTAAAAATTTAAATCAGTCAGATTTCACTGCATGAGAGTTGGGTGGTTATAGCAACAGCAGAATTTCACATGAAGACAGAATGTAAAGGGCAAAGTGATGTTTTTGTTGATTGTTTTATCAAAAAGAAATTCAAGAATAGTTTTGCATCTGTAAATATTTTGTACACCATACGTCTGTGCCATTTTATATACTTTTACCAAATGCATATCTCTGTGGACTACTTACATATTTGTGTGCATCTCTTTGTTTCCTGGTGCTGTGGGCTTGACCCGGGATAGGTTGGCACAGCAGTGTGTAATTTTCTATATATGTATCTGTGTAATCCTGACTCAGAGGCCTTACACTCAGGGTTGCCAATTTGTTTTTCTTCTTAAACACACACCACACACAAAGCAGATATATACAGATTCTTTTAAATATGAATACAAACATATTAGTTATTCTCATAGCATCTGGAAAAAAACTACACTTTTCAAGTCTTTACTTCCTCTGTAAGTTTTCCTTGCAGTGCAGAGTTTGTCTTGTCTTTCATTTTAGTGAAAACCCAGTACAGCACAAGATGTTCTTCTCCTTTCAAAACAACAGGTGCAAATCTGTATAAGCACATCTGCTCTGTAATCATTATTTTGCATAATTTCCCCAAAGGGATAAAAAAGAGAGGGAGGATTTAAGGTGAGATCCATGTAATGTACAAACAAAAACAGACATCCTCAGCTGTGCAAACATGCACTCATCCATCCATCCTGGGGGCCTGTAGTAGTCTGTACCTCCAGGAGGGATTAATGGGTTACCCAGCTAACACTGAGCTCAGCTCAGGTTTACCACAAAGCTGGCTCACTTTAAACGGACTATATCACCACAGTAACTGATGTTGCATGGCTGCCCTTCTCAGGTGCCAGTTAAGTTCACAGGATTGGATGAAAACCTGTTAACAGCACTGACCAATCAGATCACCAGAAAGTGATCATTTCTACGGTATCCTGAAAGGGACAAAATTGTTTACATTAATATGATATGATAATAAATAGGCCTAGATATTACTGAGCAGTCGTTTTGTTGGTTTCTATGGCTCACTCTGGTTTATACTGTAGCAGTGACATCAGAGGATAGAGGATAGCCAGACTAAACGGAACTACTTTCAACAACAATCTCATCACCTCTGCCATTTTATTCTTATATATGACCCTGCAGTCGCATGTTCTGTGCTCTCTGTAGCCCCTACAGTTTAGCATGCACTTCAAGATGTTGTGATTTGTGTCACATGCAACTACTCTGCTCATGAACGGACTAATATTCATGCTAGGACACAGAGATATGCATGAGGAACAGGAGGAATCTGTGCACTGAGACATGCAAATAGTAAAACTGTCTCACACTGTCACTGTCTGACAGTCGGATTCTGTTTATATAGCCCAATATCCCAAGTTTTATTGAAGGGGCTTAAGAGAACGTGTTCTGTGCATTTTGTGGGCTATCCACAGTAAAATGGAGAATATAATTTAAATATAATGTAATAATTATAGTATACTGTATGTGATTTGGAGATAAATAAAAAAGATGAGGAAAAAAATGCTTGATGTATCACGTAATGAACTCATTGGAAATTTGACATGAATGGGGAAAAATGGTGACACTGCGCAGGCTGCAGTGGACAGAGCGGCCAACCAGTCAAAGCCTCTGTGTCAACAAAAAGTAAAAAACACAAAAATGGTAAGTTAAAGATGTACTGGTTGAAGGGAGAATAGCCACTGTTCTTTTCTTTGAAAGCTGCTGCCAGTTTCTAGCTGTAGGGAACAAATGTGGGGATGTGTGGTGTATTATATAAAATTAAAAATCTTTGTGGTAGGAAATTGTCAGCAGTGTATGATTTCATAGTTCACTGCAACAGAATCAAAAAAGGACAGAAATTATACACAAAATCCAAAATAAAGGCCAAGAAATGCAGTCAGAAAAAAGCACAGTCTTGCCCTCCTGGTTAGCCCTGCTTGCTCTGTTTTATATAAAAAGCAATTCTCGTCTTTTATACATGAAGTTTACATTATAGCAGCAGTTGTTGAGCTTGTTCTGGCTGGAGATCCTCATGAGAAAACTAGGTTTCAAACTCTGGCCCCACTCCTTATCTAAGGATCTATTCTGGGGTCTGAAACAATGCTGGAGGAGTGTTACATTACCTATCCAGATGTGGACATTTTCAAAGTATATGTGGTAAATAAAAGGGATGTCTATGTACAGAAACGTGCACCCATTAGACTGGAATTTCAACACTGTTTTCAGAAATCAGGTAACTCTTATCTAATTGTCATGGTAGAGGATCTTCACTGTTTCCAAACACAGACAAATTAATCTGAAACTGTGATGTGAGCTTCCTCTTTGCGGCTTGTGATGACTCCCACTGGGACAGAGGTCATGAGGGGCCAGAGGGACAAGGAGCAGTGACTGCAGTGAAAACAGCAAAGAGAGCAAAGTAAAATAATGAGTTGCAGGATCAGATGTGACTGAACGCAACAGCTGGAAGCTATCTCAACATCAATGAAATGAATCATTTCATTGATCTATTCCTCATTTTGTCTTTATTATCACCACATTGTAGTTTTTTTTATTTATTTTTATTTTATTTAGTTTTATTTTATTTTTGCTGCATCAAAAATCACTTTTGTGGTGTGGACTGAGCAAAGCATGCAGGCCAGCAAGAAATGAAGCAACAGAGGAAAACAAAAGCAGAGGAGGTCTGGTGTTGTGCAACAGCTTGACATTGATCAGGATTGTTGAATGATGACGCAACAGTCTTTTGTCTCATCTGTCTGCCGTGTGTAGCTTCACTCTCACTCTCTTTTCTGTCCCTCACATGGAAGAAACTTTTCTTTTCTGTTTATGTACTTAATTTCAGATACAGAAGCAGTAAACATTTAAAACCATGGATGGCTAGGATAGAAGTATGAAATGTAAGAGATGGTATGAGGAGTGTGCCAGTAAAACCAGTAGGTAGCCAGTTCCATTGATCCATCCTTTCAATACTTATATTAGATATGCTTGATAAAGAATGTTTATCACTATTGTTAGTGAGGAAATGATTCATTCTACTCATCAATGGCTCCTTCTAGCAAGCGTTTTTGCCACATCTTTGAGAAAGAAGCTTTAAAAAGTAAGTGAAAATGCTTTAAAAAGGTTCGCCTACAACTTACTCATTTTATTTCGAAGCCACATAAATGTGATCCTAAATGTATTTAAAAATAAATAAAATGTGCACTATCATCCAGATCCGATTTTACTCTGTGCATTCTCATCATTTTTGTGGGTTTACATACAAACTGTTTTATATTTTTACAATTTGTTATGTAATTGACTTTCATATAAATGTAATCTATTACACAATATACAAGTTGTCTGTAGTGGGACACCCCACATAATATCACAAAGTCAGATTTTAATCAACTGTGTCAGCTGAAAACAGGGTTTCAGTGTGTAGTAGGCTGCTTCCTGACTTACTGACCCCATGTTCTAGTTTTGCTCAGCTATCCAATTCCCTTACATCTGACTGGAAAGAATGTAGCAAATTTGTTGTGAATATGAGTTAAGTTTCTTGATGCTGGAAGCTGATGATTACATTAATTAGGAGTTGGAGGATAAGGCAAAGCTGAGGAGCATACGCATTGAAAATCAGGACATAAGAAAGGCCTAGTTTTTGCTGTGATGGCTCCCTCCCTGGACTGTGTGCTCATAGCTGCCAAAACATTTCCTGAGAAACCTGTGGCACAAGAGGCTACCAATCTTCACGCCACACACTGCGAAGTTGATCAGAGAGTGTGTTTGCCAACTTCTGCAGCATTCCTTTAGGTTTGTGCAATTGCACTGTTCTTTGTGCTTTTTTCACTGCAGCTGAAACACCAGTGTGAGGACTGCATTCATCCAAGCGAAGGTCCAGTCATTTGTGAGAATGAGGGGGCCAGGGCTCGGCTTGCTTGCGACTATTTGCTTTTCCAGCTGTTTCCTAGACTCACCCTGTGAGTGGGAAAGAAAGTGGTGTGTATATGTTGGGTGTGTGGTGGTTTAGAGATGGAGAGTGGGGGCGTTGAAGTTAGATGGAAAGATTCCAAGTTCCAGGAAGGAAGACAGTGAGGAAGAGAGAGCTACAGGGAAAATGTGTGTGTGTGGCTGTGTGTGTACAATTTAAGTGAGAGTTCAGTTTCTCCCATTTTGATTCTGCTGTTTGCACAGGGGAAACACTACCCAGGCACCTCATATAGTGTACGCTCCTTAGCTTTCTCTCTCTCATTCACATTCACAGATGACAGTGGATGTTGAAATCTCGTGTGCACATGCCCCCACACAAACATGCCCATATGCCTGGGTGCCTCTCATATAGACTGATCCGCCTCTGAAAACACAAAACCACAATGAATGGCCTAGATTCCAACACATGCACACACAGGCAAGCTACAGGAAGATATCATGCCTACTTACATATGTAAATGTCAGGTATGTAGAGTGCATATGTACAAACTGTTACAATGTCTGTCTGAATATTCTGTGTATCATAATTAAGAAAATCAGAGAAGCGTGCAAAAGGATTTTCTTAGAACTGCAGCAGTACTAGTTGCAAGTTAAAAGCTGGAGCTGGACATAGTCAGTATTGAACATGCCACATATGATCTAATGAATAAATAGGTGGCTTTTTAGAAGCCTGCTTTTACGCGGCACTGAAAAGCAGGCTTTGAAACACCTTAATCCTTTTACTGAAAACCTAAAGCCACCAATAAGAAGCTTCTACTTGTCTTTTTTCCATCTTTCAGAAACAGGCTTATATTGCCTGTCTCGTTTGCATCATTGCCTGAAATGTACCGCAAGTTATGGATTACTAATGGGCATGCTTCCAACATGGACCTTCTTGTACTTCTTGTACTGAAAGGTCATGGGTTGGCTCCTCCAGGCTGCCAGTGTGCACTGGCCCGCCCATGCAAATGACAAGAGATGGTTTTAAGAAAAGAAGCACTACTAATTAATGAGTGAGTGAGTAATGTGATGATTGAAATGGTATAATAAAACCTCCCAGGGGTGACACAGTATAGCACCACAGGGCCCTATCATTGCCCCTTAATTCTTCCACCAAGCAGATTGCTTTCTACTGCTTCATATTTCAAATTCACTACATTTCAGAAAAAAAATATTGTACTTTGTACTCACTACATTTATTTGATAAGTTACTTGATGACTACTTTTCTGAATTTGATTAATAAAACAAAATACATTATAATCCTAAGACTTTACTGATCCTTGGTGTAAAATTCACAAGCTACCCAGCAGTATGTAGAGTACTTCATCTTATAAACATACTGTACATGGTAGTTAACATCAGCTCCACTTTTACCAGCAGCAGCATTAAAAGTGATGTATATAATAATACATCACTAGTTATAATCCAATAATATGATATACATTAATGTAAACTGTGCCATTATGCATAATGAGTACTTTTTTTGGTACTTGAAGTATATTTATATGCTAATACTTCTGTACTTTTATTTATGTAACATTTAGAATGTACGACTTTTACTTGTGACAGAGTTTTTTTACACTGTGGTATTGCTACTTTTACTTAAATAAACAATCTTAGTACTTCTTCTACCACTGCTTATGAACACTGACCAATTGTTGAGTAGGTCAGTGACAAACATTTTCACTAACCTGTACTTTAGTATGTAGTTTCCAGGACAGCGATGTCAGAGGGAGATAAGAGGATGCTGGAACTTTCATATATGATTTATAAGTAAATTATAAATAATTTAAGCTACCTTTAACGTTCAAAATGCAGCATTGCTAAAACACATATTTGCAAATTTCAGTGGTGAAAGAAGTATAGAGAATGTTATCTTGAGCAAAAGCAACAATACCACAGTATAAATACAGTTAAATTACTAAAGGTAAAAAATGTCATTATGCAGAATGGCACATTTGCATTCATGTATATCATTTTATTGGATTATAATTATTGATGCACACATCACATTTAATGTTGCAGCTGGTAAAGGTGGAGTTAACTACCTTAAATACTTATAATTTGAAGTATTTTGGGTAGCTTGTGAATTTCCCACCAGGGTATAATAAAGTCTTATAATTATATAATATTTCCTTTGTATTAATCTGCTTCTGAAAAGTAACTAAAATGATCAAACAAATGTAACAAAAAATACAATATTTGCCTCTAAAATGCAGTGAAGTCGAATTATTAAGTAGAAGAAAATGAAAATACTCTATAAAGTACAGATACCTCAATACTGTATTTAAATGTAAATGTAAAAATGAGTACATGTTGGCTACTTAGTTACTTTCTATTAGGCTACTGCTTTTCTTTTCTTTTTTTAATTACTCACCATTTCTTCAGTTTTTATAAATTCAGGCAAACATGAGCCCTGAACATCACAAAGTCAAAATATAAGTATTGTACTTTTTTATATTTAAGAACGTCTTTTAGTTTATTTTATTAACTATTATTTTTGGCCAAAATTGTTTATTACATACCGGGCCGTCTTCAACGTCACGACACACCCCTATACGGCAGGGAGACTCAGCTCGAGACTGACAAGCCTCTCGACCAATGGGCACAGACACAAATGCAAAACGGAGGGCTGTGATTGGTTATTGCAGGGGATTATGTGTATGTATGGATATGTCTGACTGCTAAACCGAGAGGGCGTGGTTACGGAGAAGTACTGTCCATCTATGTTGATACGGTTCTAAAAAACTGGACTAACAGGGTGTTTGCTTATGTTGCTGGTCGCATGGACTAATGTAAGTTATTTTGCACTTTCTTCTACCTGGGGGAATGTCACGTGTAGCGAAGGGTGTTGGAGCGCCGTAATATCATTTGCCCCTTTTATTTGGTTTTGCAGAGAGGGGCTTTCAGGCCGAGAGGCACACGCTGTTCTCGGGCCAGTAAAATGAACTGGTGTTGCCGTAGCTCTAGCTTTTGTTTACGCACTTTAGCGGGCTACACTATGTTGACATGCCTGCGACCCAAACAATGTATTCACTAAACCTGGATGTAATGTCATTGTAGAGAGCTCGCCTAACAGCCCAACGCTACAGTAACACAATAATATCAACGCCGTCTGAATATTTAACTACATGTTTGTAACTGCTGGTACCTACTACTGTTAGCATGTTTTTGACGCTCTTTACGCTCGTGTGCGGAGAAAATCCATTTACAATGTGGCAATGAATATGGCCGCGTGATCATGTATAAGGTATGTGCCGAATGTCCCAGAAGACCTGAATTGATTCGCGAGTGGTCTAAAGTCTTGCTGGAGATATCTGCCTGAGCTAGAGCTGTGCTATTGACCTGCCAGATTTAGTGAACGGCGTTTGGGATAACATTGTGCAAGAAATGTCGGAACATCACTTAACCTAGCTCCTAGTCCTTCAACTGACCGTTAGATAGCCCTGCCTAAATCTCTCCCCCTT
The DNA here is from genome assembly GCF_001952655.1 of Monopterus albus. Lineage (NCBI taxonomy): Eukaryota > Metazoa > Chordata > Actinopteri > Synbranchiformes > Synbranchidae > Monopterus > Monopterus albus. Next base: position 1,199,403 of record NW_018128006.1, on the reverse strand, counting down.
TCTTTTCTGTTGACAGTTTTGTTGTACCGAGGAAAAAGTTTTTCAGCTTGTGGAAATTATTAAAAACCGAGCTCCACTGGCTCGGAAAATTTGGCGAACTGTCTCCGATATTTGGGGTCTCCCTTGCTACTCCACAAAGTGACGTGTGATATGCCACATCAGGTAAGAGAGTGCACTGATTTGTTTTTGTGACAGAAACGCCGCTTTCCTATTTGTTGCTTCGCCATAACGGTACCTTGTTTATATGCATTGAGGCACATGGCATTTCACACTGCAGATTAATTAAGCATCACAGCACAACTATTGCACCATCCATCCGTCCCCGGTTACGTTCTGTGTGTGGTGTTATTGTTATAGGCGGGTGCTTCCTTTCACATTCCACGTATGTCTGTCTGCAGCAGGGCAAGTGCGTAGATCCGTCCAAATCCAAAACACGTCGATAGGGAAACCAACCGAATGTGATGCTGTTACACTGGTTTAAATTAGCACTTATGAATGCATTCGTGTTTAACCTGACAGGGAGCTAAGTGCTGTGACGCTTGTTTAGAAGTGTGCAGTGTTGTTGGATGTCTTCCTTCCTGTAGGTTGACACTCTCTGTTGTGGAGGAGGCTGCTGCTCATCTCTGCACTCAAGGAAAACAACCATGCGGATTAGTATGGAGATGAGTGCAGTAGAATGGACTGGAGCAGGCTTCACTACCAACTGTTTGACTGACATTTAGATAAAATACCTGTAAATATACATTGTACAGATTATACAGGTCCGTACAGGTCTCTATTTTTAAATACACTATTTTTTATTCCTATTTATCTCGTTTCACAATGAGCATTCCTTTGTCTGTCTGCATTGTTTACTGCCTGTTTATACTGTTTATTTTGCAATGTTTGCACTGTTTGTTGCTTGTTAATACTGCTTATTTTGTTATACTACACAGCCTTATGTTGGTTTACTGTTTACTTGCCCCTTGCATGGGGATATGTACATGCACATTGAGAGCTGTTGTACCAGGGTCAAATTCCTCGTGTGTCCGACACACCTGGCCAATTAAGCAGATTTTGGTACTGAAATGTAGTGTGACTCTCAGGATCCATATACAGAACTGCACAGTACATTGAAACATTGTTCTTTAATGTGTCCTACACCTCTATTACCGGATTAACAGCAGCTATTAAGCTATCAGAACACAGTGTCCTGGGTTAAGATAAGGAATTACATCATGTTTTACTGTTGGTTAATTCCTGATTTCTAATAATGGTTCTCCTCAAATTTCAGCTTTCACTATGAGACTAAAGTTTAAACAAAACAATCAGTCCTTTAAATATGAATTCATTATTTTGATACTTTTGAAAAGGAGGTTGACTGGTCCCTTTGGCTGAAAAAGAGGTGAACAGGCTTTTGATTATTCTCTTATATTCAGTTTTTTATCCACTGTCTTTTTGATTTCCTGTTTGGACTTTTCTCAGCACAGTGATGGTGTTTTCACACTTGGTTTCTTTCAGCCTTCAAAACCAATTCAGAGTGAATAGTCAGCATTTTTTCTGTGTAAATGTGAACACTCCAAATGAACTCCCAAACTAGTTAAGTTTGTTTCAAGTCCGCGATATGGTTAACTTAATCTGTGCATTGTGAACACAAAGTGCTCCAGGTTCGCTTCTAGTCTTTTGCATGTAAGGGTGGAAACACCAGCAGTCTGAAATATCTAGGAAAAGTCCATCATGGAGAAATGTAGTTTTCCACTGAGCAGTTTGTAGTTTCTCTCCTTGCCCATATATGTTATTCATTTAAGCAGCTTTGAGCCTGTGCACGGGGTTAACTAAATGATAGGAATATGGGGTAATGATTAAAAATAGTCATTAGCCAGCTGATTGTTGTGGGTTTGTTTATAAATTCAGTCTGCAATGGTCAAAGCATCATGTGAACTGTCATTCAGAAGTTCAGTTTCACTTGGAGTTCCCAGAGCAGGGGTGGATGTAATGATTTGGGGGCTGGAGGCACCTCATAGTAAAAGTACTGTCAAAGAAAGAGTCTTTTGTTCAGTTTTTTTCAGCAGTTGCATTATAGTCTAGTGTTTTGTTCAAAACAATGATGTAATTTTCTACTCCAGTGGTAATGGTAAATTTGAGGAAAATAAGAAATAAAGCACTATTAGCACTCTGTTTATTTTTTTTAGCTAAAAAAAACTATAGGAGTAAAGTACCAGATTAATAAGCAGTATTGATAGTAGTACTTTTGAAAACTTTAATATGGATGAGTAGTTTGGTGCAAGGAAGAAACTACTACACTTCTCCAGATATGAAACGAAGAACATATCAAACTACAACTCTATAATGCACATACACACTCAAGGTTTCAGTTTTCAGCTCATACGAGAGTGAGGGGGTTTCATTAGGACCCCACTGCACTGCCGAATCAAAGTGAAAAAACTATGTTAAAAATACTTTACCACATGCAATAGAAACAGATAGTAGAGAATCATTTGACATTAAAGCCATATGTGAAAGCAGTAAAGGTCTGAGAGTCACTATAGTATGAACAGAAAGAGGGCTGAGGCCCCATCAGAGCTGAAGTGAACCAGAAAGAAAAGTGAGCCCTCTTTCAAATGTACTCACAGTTTGAACACAATAAGAACTGAGTCCCTTTTTGTTGGTCCCCTTTTTGATCCAATTTAAAGAGGACTGAGTTCGGTTCATTTAAAAGGGACCACGTGTTAAAACACTATGGCTGTACTACAGTTTGTAGTGCTGCACTGTCCCAGCTTCTGTTGTTGTGTTGACTCTACTCAATTTGATGAGAGGCAACGTACCTTTGGTAGATTATGCAACCATGTGATTAGAAGGTTAATGTTTTATTATTTGAAGAATGGGTTATTTAGTGTCACTGTGGTTTTGTTTAACAATTTGTGTTTGCTTGTTTTTGGCTTGTTGTAACACACTGTGACTTTATAGGATTTATGTGGTTGCTGCTCTACATTGTGAGTAAACGCACGACTTTTCCTGCAGTAACATGATTCACCCATACCCAGGACTGCATGTTTTTATGTTTCCATTCCATTCATAGAGTCTTTGTAGACTGGAGTAGAGGTTTGGTCATAAAAAGTACAATCGCTCTGTCACTTACTGGGAATTCACACCGAAAGCAAGACATAAGCAGAGCGCAGTCAGTAATGACGTGTGTTTCCATCCGATCCACACAGACTGTGACTGCCATTCAGCATTTGTGTCAGAAGCTCCTGATGAGCTTTAAGGACAGCGGCCGAACAGTCTTCACCAGGCTGACCGATGGCAGAACTGTTATGGACAAAAATAGCTTTCATGTAGGGTCATCAGAAACAAATCAGCCAGGTTTTTATGTATGGATTTATACATTTTACAGATTTTTCTTCACTCTTTACAAAAAGGAAACCAACAATCTCAGTGACACCAGGAGTCTGGTCAGTCTTAGTAGATACTAGTAAAACATTTGCAACAATAAATATCAGGGGTTTGCGTGATTTAAACAGCTGTCTGTGGAGACAACTCTTTATTAAACTCAGTGCATAAAATTGATTCCTTCATCCAAACTAGTAATTACCTCAGTGGGATACAGAGAGGCTTTTCTGTTATCAGGTGCTTATTGGAGCACATTGTGCTCAACAGGTTCTTTATTCTGCTGAGTTCTAGGCATTTTTGTGAAGATGGAAAGTAACGAAGTGCTATCTCCTTCTACCTAGGATTTGTATCAGGGCCAATCTCTACTGTACAGAGTCGTCGTCACTTCACTTCAGTCGCCGCCTTTCCAAAATTAGATCTGAGCAGTGCAGATGGCCTGGCTCTCACATATCTCACTTTCATTTTTCCACCATCCATCCTTTGTTTATATGGCACATTCAGAATATTTAGTCAGATTTCGATAGCTAGATAAATATATTGTGCAGCCTATCCATGTCTGTGTTATGATTTTTCTGCATAATTGTATGTGGATGTTGTTATGTCTGTGAACGTGTGTATGATGTTACTTGGGTGGATCTGACACCCATGCTACAGTGTGAACATGTGCATCTCAGTCATTTGTGCATTTTTTTTTCCATGCTGTGTGGGAACAGGGTGTCTCGTGTGTATGCTGACAGAGCTGTTTCAAAGTAACCACAGTGTTTCCTCACACTATGTACAGTTTCATTTCCTGAGTCTCCTTTATTCAAGTCCTACCACTTCCCTCTGTCTCTTTCTCTATCTGTCTGGCCTTCCACTGCTGTTTGAATGTATTTATTGTGTTATGACGTGTTTGCACATGGCCCTTATTGTGTTCTTTTAGTCAGCCTGTAATGCCAGCTTGTGTATTTCCAGCAATGGAAGACTCCTTTTCTTTTTTGTCTCTGCTCAGTGGACACTGTAACCTAGCCACTTCAGTTGGTTACCTGTTAATTACAGCATTTTCACAAAGTTGATGTTTTTTTTTCTCTATAGTTTAACATTTGAATTCTCTAGAATGTAGTGCATGCATATCAGTTGTGCATTATAGCCTCAGGATTAAAGATCACCAATGTCAAACAACTTGCTGTTAGGAGGCCACTAAAATGGGTTACCTAAGTTGTAGAAAATGTGTGACCTGGTGACCTAAATATTTCAACCACAGTGGTAGAGTCATGGCCTGAACGTCTGCAGTGTTCTTCAAGGTGCGGGAATGTGTTGAAAGTTCAAATTTGTTGAACTTTGACCCCATTTGTGCTGACCTTTGTGTGTACAGCCAGTTACTGTTGACCACTGCTTGAACTGATATTAAACTAGCTAGTCTGCTGGTGTTTCTGAATTTCTCAAACTGTACAATAACATGATCCTCATATTGAGGTTAGATAAAGACAGACAACCTATTTAGCTAGTAAAATATTAACATACAAGTGCCACTACCAAGATTGTTAATAAAAAAAAGCACAGTTTGAGCCTCTAAAGCACATGTGTCAAACTCAAGGCCCAAGGGCCACATCCGGCCCGTGAGATCATTTTATATAACTTTTATTTAATGGCCCGGCGATATGAAGCGCTGACAACACACAAACTACAAATCCCATAATGCAGCGCAACAGCTGCCTTTCTGAACGATAGGCTACCTGTGATCATTCCCGCATCAATTACGTCAGATCAATCAAGCGTCTGTTGATGTTTACAACCCTAATTTCAAGTCAAAGTTAGCCCCTAACAATGGCCAAGAGAAAAGTTGATTCTGAAAACAGAGCCTTTCTAAACCGGTGGGAGGCTGATTATATGTTTACTGCCATTGTCGTGAAACCCGTGTGTCTTATTTGTGGAGCTAATGTGGCTGTAATTAAGGAATATAGCCTAAGACGGCACTATGAGACAAAACATCAGGACAAGCTGAAAAACGTGAATGTAGAGCAGAAGCTACAGAAGGTAGAGGAGTTAGCAGAAATACGGTTGCTGATTTTAAGTTGATTTATTTTGGAATAATATTGTATCCTGTCTGTTTCGATTCATATTTATGTTCAAAAACGTTTAGTTTTAGTCTGTTCAATAAATTTTTATCCTGTTTGGCCTGCGACCTAAAGTGTGCTTTGAGTTTTGGCCTCCTGTGAGATTGAATTTGACACCCCTGCTCTAGTGTAGTGATCTAATGCTAACAACATTAGCATTGTAGCTAAGGCCAGAGACAGAAAAAGTCAATGTGAAGGAACTAGAAGTGACATAGGCTGAATGCTGCTTCACCTCACGTCACCTTTATTTGGGCCAGTTGGGTTGAAAAAGCGACACTTGAAAATACTGCACAGACTATAGCCAATGGCCTATTTACACGGACATTCTGCGCCTGTGGATATACAGGCGTAAACAGTCCAGCTCTGGTTCACACAGCTGATGTTTATAGCTGCTTCTAATTGAGAATACATCTGATAAGAAGTTGCAAATGTCACTGTCGTTCTCTATCCTTGGTCTTTTGGTTGTGGAAGAAGAAGGGAGGCCGCAGAGACGAAGAACAAGGAGAAGCTGCACTAAATGGGTGAAATCACGGATACTGTAGTGACAAGCTGAAGGGGCTTTCCTGAACCTTTCCCTTCTCGAGCATTGATTCGCTAAGCCAAACAGCCAATCAGCCTGGTCTCTCACCGTGGTGGTTCGACCAGTCTGATGGTGATTCAACATGTCAAATTAGCTGAAAAGCTGCTGACAGGGGCTGACTAGTGCCAACGTTGCGGGACACACTGAGAAGACAAGCCCTGACAGATGCTCACCGATGGCCATCTTCATTTATCTATTTGTTGTTGTTTTTTTTTCACTTCCCAGGAAGACGGTAGTCAAACCTAGCATTTTTAATTCATCTCAGTCTCGGAGCTGAAGGCCAAAGGGTATTGTAATAAAGAGCCACATTTGTAATGCCCTACTCCTTTAGCCATTTACAATTTGAAGCACCTCTGAAACAAGTGGGCTGGCAAGCATGACAGACTAGAGATTGTGCAGACACCGTAGGTATGAACAATGATATGTAAGGAAAATCATTAAAATTAATAGTTCTTAAAGATTACACTGTCAGTCTGATTTCTATCCCACTGTGAATTTTTTCATTTTTTTGGCATGTATTTGAAACAGTATATAGATCAGTTTGTTTCAGTCAGTGGAAACAAGGAGTTTTTATAGTTTGTATGCTGTACAATGTGGGTTAAGTAGGAAAATGACATTTCATTGTTTTTGGCTTGTGGCTGTAGTACATTTGCATTAAAATGACAGTGTGGGTTGAGCTTTAACAGTGTTTGAGGCTGATTGCACTCAAATCAGGTGTTGCCCTTTATTTATGAATTGTTCTGAATTTCATGATGGTGCAGCAGGACAGTAATAATGGAGTATTTTTGACTGGTCAAGTTAGGTCACCTGAGCTCATTCCAAATGAGCTTTTCACTTGCTAAAAATCAACCTGAAGCCAAGAAGTCCTGAACAAGCAGGGAGTATTATCATCAGCACACATCATTACTCATTTGATACATGGTTTTTTTATCAACAAAAATGATTCACATCATGCATAAAAATGTCTGCATGTAAGGTTTGCCAGTTCGGTCCATATTGTTTTTCCTAGTGAATTGCAAAAAGATCCTTTGAAGGGATCACAGTGATACTAGGGCAGGGAAAGATAGAGGCCTTTAGCTCCTGTCATCCAGGCTGAGAGGCCCCTCAACTAGCTGGGAGCCAGGAGCAGCACAGAGGGGAGGTATTTTAATTCACCTTTGCCAGGAAAGGAGTTTGTTTCCACCATCAGACAGAGATAATATAATGGAGGAAAACAAAAACACTCAGGGTTGTCTCATAAAACCTGTGCGCCCATGGGAACACAAAGTTCTGAATTTCCATAATAACACATTCTATAGATTTGCGAGAAATTAAGAGCAAGTCTAAATATTGACACAGATGAAATTGTAACATTATGGCAGATAATAACTATTGTACCTCATGTCCAGTTATGTGCTGAGAAAAAAGATTTCACTTTTCACTCACTGCCTAAAGTAACAGAAGCTAACTGTAGTGCATTCAGTGGTCAGTTTATTTGAACTTTGGCTGCAAGACTTGGTGGAAAATCAGCACACATTGCTATGGCTAAAATAGCTGCCTGGGAAGGTACAACTGTGCTGGTTCTTGGAAATATTCACTCTCACTCTGATAATGGTGCACAGAAATGATCGCATTACTTTTGAACACAGTGTTAGGGCTGTGCCTGGTTACACTTTACAGCCTGCCATGCTGTTATCCTGTACTGCTCTGTACAATGACACAGCTTAAAAACTAAACGACGTTAGTTATACTTTTTCAAGTGGTGCTGCTTTAAAACAGCTGTTATACTGTTGAGAATAGACTCCTAATGTGGGATTTAATGCCCAAGACGAGGAGAAGGAGTTTAATTAAATATGAAGTGGTCTGACAATAGGTTTTTCCTGAGGTGAACTTTTGAAGTAAGCAGTGAAGTCAGACATGTGGTCATTACTTTACAAAGAACAGTATAGAAAATATATTTTTATGAACGATTCTGTAAGTTTTATGCTGAACTGAAATGAAGATCTGGCTGTTCAAGGCCTTACTGTCACTATGGTTTACGTACGAAAAGAGCAGTATGCAGAAACCTACTAGGCTTGCACACAAAATATCACTGTACAGATAACGTGTTGAAAATGTTTCCAGTGGTAGTACTTCTATTGTGACCACATGTATGTATGTATGTTTTCAATATATGTGCTGACATGGAGCTATTTAAACTATGAATCCATGGCCAGAAATAAACTGAATTTTAAAAATGAAAACCATTTGAAGAACCCAAATCCCTCTCAGCACCACATTTCTTTCCTATTCAGCCTTTGTTCTGACAGCTTTGATTTGATTCAACATCAGTTACATAACCGTGTCATTCCATGAATATCTTAAATGATTTTTTCTCCTAAGATCTGTCTTTGAGTCAAATGTTTAGTCCTTTATTTTGGTAAGTCACTATGCATCAAATATGTCAAGTCCCTTATGGAACAACTTGGTGTCTATACTTGCTGACAGTACTTCATGGTGGTCCTTATCTGAATGTGTAAAAACTATGTGCTGTTCCCTGACATTGTTAGCCTTGTAAGTGGGTTTTTTGTTGCATGATAATCCCCGAGAGTGCTGTCATTCAGGGCGGTAATCACCATGCATGAGTTTCAAAAGTGTGAAAAAATGCAGCCCTCTCCATTCATTTCTATGGGGGATTCTGTTCACTGCGGCCAGCACCAGCACTGCAGGGGGCTCCAGCAAAATGCCACAGCCCCATAGTTGGATCTTGTTCATCTTTTGCTGACGGTGACATATCTGGTGTACTCTGACCAATCACGTATGGGGGACAGTCAGAATGTGTACACCCAAGAGAAGACGATTTTTGTTTACCCTTTTAGCATGAGCATTCACTGCTATGCACTTTCGAACTTGTGCCACAGTTAATGCACCATAACAACACTTGCTAATGTAGAGTAGGCTACGCTAGCAGCATGGCAAACCAAAACACAGCAGAAGCTCCTGGGCTGGAAAAGTGAATGAAGCCACTCACCTCTATTCGTCATAGTGTGGCCATATCGTACACGCCTACATTACATTTCCTCTGCAACCTCTCATCACCTGACCAACGCAGCCCCTTGTGTTAAAACACAGCAACGAGTTGAGCTTTACCATACTCATTCTGAAAGCCCGCTAAACCACAGTGAAATGACAGTTACCGTTAGGCCTACCATTTCAAATTTTAATTATCATTAAAACTGTAAGTGTATACTGTGCTTTGAAAAACTCCTCAGCTAAAGAGTTAACTAATATCCAGAATTAGCCAAAGTTAGCCACAGTCAGCCCGATGCAGGCATGCAGGCGTAGATGCCATGAAAATTGGCCGGATGATTATGACAGCTCTCTGGAGTTTTTTCAGCCTTCTAGAGATGATCACCTTGTCAGCAGCACATGCAGAAAGAAAATCACTGCAAAAGGGGGCAACACTTTATAGTGACTGTAGAGTAAGTTAACTCAGGCCGTGTGTGTTTGAGAGAGACAGAGAGATAATAATAATAATAAATTTGCTGTTCCTTTGTTTACACAGACCCGGTAATGCTATTGGTTGTCCTCATTTCCAAAAAGCACAGTCCTGCAAATTTTACATGTAATTTTCAATCGCATACCAAAAATTTATTATTTCCGCTCCTACTCAGTTCAGTAGTTTTTGAAAAATTTCCAGCACATTTGAACAATATTATGCTAGTACTGATAACCGTGATAATGTTGGTGATTATAATAATAATATAAAATTTTATACCAGTTCATCTCTAGTTTATGCTTTCATACTGATTACTGGGACTCATTTGACCATGTCACTAACACTACTTCACTAACTGGTAAACAATGATGTAGCCCACCTCAAGAGCAGTGTTTTTCATTTGCGATATACATTTCCTCCTCATTAATCCCAAATACTTTTTGGTGTATGGTGCCAAATCTTGTCTGCATTCATCTTTTCAGATTCCAGGCCACTGAAAACCCTCTGTTAATATTCATAGCTGGTGTGAGTCATGAACACCAGGACTCAAGGCAGCACTGCACATTTGTGGATCTAGTCCAGTGCAATTAGCTTCTCCTTCTGTGGCTTCACCACCCACAAAGCCAAAGGTTTCCAGCTAGTACAAACCGTAAACACCTTCACATACTTTATCTTCAACTGGTCACTAGTGACAAAAAAATGACATGTTCACAAGTGTTTAGTCAACATGTCTGAACTTAGCTGTGCAGCAGATGTCAGGAGTGGTGTTTTGTTTGTCTAAGACAACATACAGATTTATCCCAGTGAACATAATTCTATGTGTGTGGGTGTGTGTTTATGTGCACATTCCTGTAAATGTTCTTATGTCTGCACAACCACTGAAACCAGGAAAGGGTGGTTTTGTTTTCCAAGGATGTAGTTTACCCTGAGAAGAAAAACCAAGCGACAAACAACGGCCACATCAAGTCTAAACCGAGTTAATCATTTCTCAGTTCCCTCCGTCCGTTTCTCCCCACTCTTTCTCTCTGCCCTCCATATGGAGCCGGTTGGTTGTGGTTCTTGTGTTCTATAATTCTGTGTGTATAAGTGATGTGGCTAAAGCCTCATGTCTGGCCAGGAAATAGAGAACGTTCAGCTTCTTTGATATGTGTACTGTACACATGCCTGTGATTACACACATAGATCCATTCATTCAGGCAGAATATGGATGAAAGCATAACTAAACAGCTGCACACACTCTTTGCTCTGCCTGATCCCTCCCTTATTCCACTTGTTTACAGTTGTGCTGGTCACTGCAGTGTTGAAGCTGTCACTCAGAATCAGATTCTGTTTTCATGTGTGGTGATTCAGATTGTCTGTTTAAAATACAACCATCATGGCTATAGCTTCATCAGAGCCTTGACTCACAAATGTTATTTTGACAGTTGCTTTTACTTGTCTTTCTTTTTGTATTCCAATTGTGCCTCTTTTGGCTCTTGTGTGACTTCCAGGGTGTGTCATTGTCTGCAGTGTCACAGTTTTTCCTCTCCTTTTTGTTTTTCTCTGCCTCTCACCTGTTTTTAAGCATAGCAGAAATACAAGGAAAATCATTCATAAAAGCAGTAGCAGGCAGGTCAGCTCCAGTGGTATCGCTTGAAGAGAAAGGAGCATTTTAAAGCAAGGAATAGACTCCTCGGTATAAAGAATAAATACCATTTGAAAAACACATTCTGGTCACCAGTGATCCCTAAGTCTTTTTATGCACAGGAGACAACCCAGTCTCAGAGCAAAGTGTATAATAGCTATAATGGCCTGCAATGAAAAACGTGCTATCCTCACAATGACGCCTCAAAAACTCTGCCGTTGTTGTTTTTCTTGATCGAAAATTAAAATTGTTGCAAGTACATTGAAACTATGCGGCATGGTTATGTTTAGGCACTCAAACTGGGTCAGTTAAAACACACAAAGCACTTAAAACACAATGTCGGACATGGAACATATAATCTCCTGTTGTCTGCATGGACGTTAGGTGCTTGTCTGACCCAACCACCACCTTCTAGTGTTTTTAACATTATAGTTCTAAACCGTACACCTTCAACGGGCACTACAGGTTAGCTTCCCAATCCCCACTCCTGTCTAGTTGGTGGCTGTAAGGAGCCGTTTGACAGCCACCATAAAACACCAAGAAAAAGACACCGGACTGCAATTCAGCAAAAATCAGCATATAGGTCTATCAGCAGTCTGTTTTGTGTTTATTTAACAAGAATGTCCCATATTTAATTTTTTGGCTCTGATTTTGATCCCTGGTCTAGAACATTCAGTTCATCTGACTATTAGTATTGAACGTCATTGCTGCCAGAATAGATGTCCAAATTTCCTAAATGCTAACTGTGAGATGTGTATTTCTCAGCTTGAGGGATGCCAGAATCACTCAGGGACGGGCTTTTCTAATCAAGATGGCTCGTTTCATTTTCCGCCTGTCCTGTCTGTCTCCTATCATGTTCTCTTTGTATGAGAGATGGTTCAGTGATCGACAAACCTGTTTGTAGGCTGTTTCTTCCCCACTCTCTGTTTCAGAGCATTTTAAAATCTTCATCACAAAATGAAGACAGTTCTTTCTTTCTCAAACTCAAAAATGGCCTGTACGTTTGGCAACAGGCAACGGTGCTGATAAGGACAAAGCAGGAGTTATCCAGCCAGCTGAGGCTGGAACTGTGTTGCTGAGCAGCTTTGTCTGCAGAGACCACTCGCACATACTGTGCATGTGATTGTAAACACACACGCACACAGTCAGTGATGTCCTGCTGTTCACGGTCTGCAGGAGCGCCTTAAATCCAGCTGGTGTACGAAGATAAACAGGCATCACACAAGTATTACATGCATATTTACAAGTGCACACCCACAGATGCATGTACATGCGCACACACACATACATGTTTTAGTCTCAACTGTTGATTGTCCTTTACTGTTACATCTTAATTTGAAAATATATGTGGGAAAAAAATCTTTGAAATGAATAAAAAGAAAATATTGATTGAAGTAAAATACTGACAACCTTTCTCACATTACTCAAATAAGTTATTTAGCTAAAACAATTTATGATAAGGGATGCAAACCTGCGAAATCTGATGTTTTTATGTCCAAATTGGTCATCCCTGCCAGTCAGTCAGAACAGGGGAAGCTTTTGGTTGAGTGGTGAAACATCTTGAAGAACCTGAAGCAAATACAGTTGCCAGCTTTAACACTGGATACACCAGCTACTGTCACTTTTTCACACCAACATTCCTTTAATAAAGTCAAAAACTACTAAACCTACTAAATCTTAACAGTTTTCATGGTAGCTTAATATTAGACTTGGACCTCAAGTTTTATTACCCTGGCTATAGGCTGACCAGAGCAGCCTGAGCCTGTCTGTTGCAATTCCTAAACTATTACCTGTTTGAAGTCCCCCCCCCGCTTGTTTTTAGCACCTGAGACTGAAAGTCTGCATTGTAGACATTCAACCCCCCGTGAATAATACGTACATGAAAATAAGATTTAAAATTGGTGTCCTTTCATTTTTTTCTGTTCGCCCTTTGTTGTTTTTTTTTAAATTAATTTTATTAGAAAACAATTAAACGTACTTGTACACGCTGTTTCTTTCTTTCACTTTTAGTTGCCCTGCCCCCCATCAGTTCTTGGAACAGGGTGTGAGCGTGCTGTTTACACAATATTGATCTCCATGTTCTAGTTCAAGTTTGGTTATGTTCTTATGTACATGATGTACTGTAACTGGTAACTAGAGAAGGAGGGAGGGAACAAGAGATGGAGAGATGGTTCGAGATGAGTCATTTTCTCTGTCAGACACTTGTTTTCCACTAAACCCTGTTATTTTCGCCTTTAAATGGATGCCAGGTAGTGGATGGAAATAGAGCCTCTTTTTTTTTTATTTTCAATTTTGGTGTAATTTTATAATAGGAGCAGACTGTGGTTAAACTTGAAACATTTGCATGGACTTGTCGCTGTGTAACTCTCTTCTGTCTCTTTGTAAACACTAAGATGTGTTGTAAAAGTACTTGGAATTAGATGAAAATGCATGGGTTGTGTTATTATAATGCCTGTAGTTATAATGCTGTGAGTTCCTAAAAGTTTGTCTACTTGCTAATGAAAGTGGAGGCACTTTCCCTGTCTTTCTCCTCAAACCTACAAATATGATTTATTTATTTATTGCCATTTTGGGTGGAAGAAACATAACACTGATATATTCTAACCTCGTAAAGTTAGTGCTCCCTTTTCCTCACTAAGCTGTGTTAAAAGTGATTTATTTCTCGCATTTCTGCCTCAATTACTGCTTGGCACTAGGTGTATAGGGCAGGCAGCGCGAGGTTTGGAAACATAGGAAGGCACAGAAAACATTTCACAATGTCAGACACATTGGTTTATTTTTTTAATCAGTCTTCTGTTCCTGTCTACAGCTTGTCACATGATGCAACACCTTCCTGCTATTGGTTAACACAGATTAGCAGGAAAAGGGATTGATACGTGGCAGAATCATTGTCCCGTGAGACCCGAGTTCACATAAGGGTCTGAATTGTGGCTGAAAAACAGTTAATTGTGCAGTCCTAATCAACCTGTTATATGATCTATTGTTTAACTAACTACATTTATTATAGAAGCTTTAAGTCTTAGTTTTGTAACACTTTGTTTTGCTGATACAACCTCTGCTGTTGTTTAAGTTGACTGGAACTATGCTGCAATCAACTGCAAAGCTAAGCTCTCTTTTCTCATGTTTGAGTACCATATGAGACGGCAGGTATGATCCTGCCTCTCCACCAGCAAACAGTCAGACAGCAGCAGATCATGGAGATGCTGTGGTAAACTTTATAGCTTATAAGCATTGTCAGAAATAGTATAGTATAGTATTTTCCAGTTGCGTTCAGTCATCCCAATCCATGTGAAGTACACAAAGGTGACAAAGGTGAAACCTGATTAAATGAGTCTCTTCCAGGATGACAGTGCCCCATCCACAGGACATGAGGGGTCCATAAATGGTTTGATGAATATGAAAATTATTTTTCAGTCACCAGATCTTAACCTATTTGAATACCATAGGAATAGATGCTGAGATTTTTTAAACACTGGTCATCAGAGCCCAAAATTTTGTGCCCAAAATTATTTTTTTGGTGGCCCAAATGTAAATTTGTGTAAAAACAACAGAGAAAAGGCAATTTACTTTGGTACATACTGGCAGGAAATAGCCATATGTTGCGCACAGAAGTCCGACACTGACTAAGGCCTTTTATATGATGCCAACCTAACTACCAGCTAAATAATTTAAAACAATTCATCCATAAATAGTGTTAAAAACACAATTGAGTACTCTGTGACAAAGTTTAGCTTTAAGCGGCGCAGCAGAAGATGCACATTTTCCCCTCAGGGCTTACTGTCGCTGGATGTGCTTCTACTGGCACAGTTCAGTACATTAGTACAGTTTGTTCAGAGTTGTTCAGACTTGCTCTGCTGATGCTGCTCTTATGACTCGTACAGACTGCCTCCCTTAGTAGAGATCTGATGAAGCTGTGTGGCCACAGCGAGCCACCTGCTGGGAATATATGGTGGCCACGGGCCATGGTTAATGTTGGAAGAAAGATGTTCATCCGTCCAGAACAAAGACTTGTAAATCAATGGAAAGGCTTGTTGGAGCTTGTCTGGTGGAACGTGGTGGCCCGACACCTTACTAATATTTTGGTGGGTTGGAGTAATTTGTCCCCTGTCTGTATGTTACAGATTGACATTGTCGTCTCTTTCTTTCTGTGACTGTCTCTTTCGTCATTAACCTGCCTTGGGACCAGTGATTTAAAATGTGACTAGTTGATCTGTACTCCCCATAGGGCCAATGTGTGCGTGATAGCGCATGTGGGACTGATTAAGAGTCAGTGTGCTCAGGTGTCATACTGTACCTTGTTTGGATTAGTGGGATTAGACATTAGGGCCGGTGTGATTCAGGTTGTTGTGGGAAATCTCAAAGTGACACTCGACTCAGCCCTGTCCATGCACAAAGCTCCTGTAACTTATTTTTGCAATGTTGTGAAGATGTTTTCTTGTATACATTGCTAGAAATTAAGTGCTAGATTTGTACTGCATCATAAAAGCTGTATCTGTGTACTGCATCCCTCTTTCCACTGGCCTTCATCCTGCATTGCATGTACAGCATCCATTTTCCATGTCCGTGACCAAAATTCACCCATAAGCTTTATTATGTCCTGCACTTTTCAATATGTGGTACTGTTCAGTTGGTGTTCATATTATAAGGATTATTATTTATACAGCCTTTATCACCCACTGTACAGTGGCACCTATAGAAACAAAGGTTTAGGATGGGGGCTGTGCTACTCCCCAGCCACCCCTTGGGGTGCCATTGCCTCTGTATAAGAATTTTTGTCAGCAATGATAAAACTGGAAACAAATTGCAGTGAGTATTGGGAACATCTAATCTAAGAGTGGCAGGACTTGTAGCGCTCTCTGTTATCTTGGAAAAAGTCAAACACTTTTTGTTCAGTAAGAGGCCCTTCTGCTTCATTAAGTGCCAGGGCCTTCTCCTTCAGAGTTTCTCTTCTTTTAACAGCTTGCCAAGCTACATCAGGGAATGTGGAAGAGTCTGTTTTCATGCAGAGACTCAAGATCCGTCACTTCAGTTTATTATATCCTAACCCCTGACCTTATCCTAAACCATCGCAAGTACGTAGTTTTTATGTGGTGGCACTCTTACATCTGATAAGCTTCCTGTTTAGGACATTTATTTTCTTGCTTAACTGAATGCTTGTTTAACTGTTGTAAAGCTTGTTGAGACCATGCTGCTAAATACAATTAGAATTCCAGTAAAGTTTAAATGTGACCTTTGAGTGTGTGTGGCTTTGGAGTGGTGGTGGTGGGGGTATTGATTTACACCTGCATGCTTGGCAGTCTAGACAAGCTGGGAGGAGCTACCTCACACAATACCACACTAGGCGCTGGAAGATAAACTGTCCTAATGTTGCCAGTGTAGCTATCAGCTGCTCAACATCAGCAGGATTGCTGGCAGCTGAACAGAGGGCTGTCACCATACCTGGTGTGTCAAGGAAAACACTAGAGGCATGTTGTGGTTTACTGTGCACATGAGAGTGTAAATAAAAGTGTGGTTTTCACTGAGTACCTCTTGGAGAGCGGTCTTAACAAGTGGTTGGAATATAGTACTGAGCTTTAGACTTTGTTTTGGAACAAATCATACCTCTCATACTGATATGGGTATGTTTATTTGTGCGTAGCCTTTTCTTTCCAGTCCACCATTCACTCCATTTAACATGTAGCAATAATGAACAAAGGAATTAACTGATCTGCCTTTAGGGAGCTGCAGACTAAAGTTGCATACCGGGCAGGCTTATCCTCTACTTCTGGCTGTTAGTTCCTACACAAATGGCCTCCCCCCACACAAAGTACAGCACACTAAACTTTCAGCTTGGGGCTGATAGGATTGAGTTTCCCTCCAAAATTAACAAAGCAGCATGAAAGGATTCTTCTAGTAAGTCTTATTACAAAATGTAATCTAAACCTTGCAAATAATACTTGAGACACTTTTGTTTTGATCCCAAGGGCAGGCCTTTTCATTTATCTTTGGCCAGGGCGACTGCTTCCTCACACTGGTTCTTAAGGATAATTTTAATTTCATTAAAGTTTACTGTCACATCAGAGTATTAGCAGGTTTTTTTTCTAACATTCTGACGGTAAGATGCAACCACAGGCAGCTTGTCCAACACTTTTATGAGACATTTTTTGTTTTTAACTACCCATGAGGCGCAGCTCTAAGGTCCAGGTCTGTTGGCTAATACAGACTGAAATATCACAACTAGCACCATCAACAAGTCTAGGTCCAAAGGCCAGTACTTGCAAAAGTAATGATGCTCCCATTATTCTCAGTTGTTTGTGTTTAATGCTAAATGTCAGATGTTAGCATGTTTAAAAATTGTAGACTCACTAGTTAAGAGGAATCACCTAAAACCAGCCTGTATACCATCTGTTTGGTACAAGAAAAACTGACCACACTGTATTACAACAGTTGACAGCATGTTTTGGACAAGTAGTTTTTGTTGCAGTTCATCAAAGTAAGGAGCTATCGCTTTGCGTTGCGGCCACAACTCTGTTAACTTTTAAGTTTGTTGACCTTTAATCTTCAATAGAAATTACAAGCAAGTGAGGTTTTTAGGAAGAGATGCTCTGCATGCTGTGTATTATATGTTTTCATCTTAACAGAGCAACAGCCTTCATTTTCTTATATTTTAGATATGCCTCAGCTCATGGTGCTGTCATTATGGATATTATGAAATGATGAATTTGTTTTGGATGTTAAAAAGATTGCCTGTCTGGTCATATTAAGCACCTTTCATTTCATTATACATGAGCCACATTTCACTATTAAATTTCACTGAGCTAATATTTGCTTTTTCTTATTTTTTAACTTTGACAGAGAAGGCCTCACCTTGAAACTTTTTTTTGGCACTGTGACAAGATGATGAAATCTCAAGGACTCTGCTTTATGGACTTTACTGCATGTTTAGTCAATCGTAATTTCACAATGCTATATTTTGGGTTGTAAACATTGTTATTTAAATTTTAGGACAGTATAAATAAAAATATAAATTATTGGATCCTCTAAATTACAAGCACTTTGACAGTAAAGGTGATAAACATCAACAAGTGCTTACCATTTTATTGAGATAAAAACGTATTAATTTTAATTACAATTTTATATGCTGTACAAATATGAAAGGTTCTGTGGAGGACAGAGGAAGACAGATAAAGGGAAGTTATTATTGTGATGGGAGTAGTGGGAGGAAATAGTCAAGCTGTAAAGGAAGAGGCACAGTGTGGGAGGGTAGGAAGTATCAATGGATATCTGAGTCATTGAAGCAGCTAAAGTTGAACCAGAGGAATGAAAGCAGAGGAAGAGTGTGATGTGGGATTTGTAAGTCTGGACCCAGGAGGATTTGTTCTGGAGGTGTGTAGACTATGAACTACTGTGTTTGGCTGCTGGGAGAATAATGGATGGTGCTTTCTCAAGTGCACTAAAAGGTCAGTTGTAGTGGCAAGTGTGGCTGGGTTGGGTTAAGTGTCAGATTGTTTCCTTTGTGAAAAATATTATTTTTGGCCAGTGTGTTTATTCCTCAGGGTTTTCTGCCCGAAGGCACCTGAAGGTTTCATCTCAATCACTGTCAGTATTATTTTGCATTAGGCTGATTGTTTGGTAATTCTATGCACACATACACTATAGGGACAAAAGTATTTGGACACATCTCAATTATGGAATTCAGATGTTTCAATCAGACCCATTGCCACAGTATAAAATCACGCACCTAGCCGTGCAGTCTCTATTTACAAACATTTGTGAAACAAAATGGGTTGTTCTGATGAGCTCAGTGACTTCAACCATGCTACTGTAATAGGATGCCACCTTTTCAATTAGATGGTTCATGAAGTTTCATCCCTGTGATGAATCGCGTTTCTCTGTTTAGAAGTCAGGTGGGTGAGTCTGGGTTTGGCGCATGCTGGGTGCAATGTTACCTGCATTGTGATTGTGAAATTTGGTGGAGGAGGGATAATGGTAAGTGGGCTGTTTGTCAAGGTTTGGGCTAGGCCCCTTACATCCAGTGAAGGGCAGTCTTAATGCTTGAGCATACCAAGACATTTTGGACAATACTATGCTTCCAACTTTGTGGAAATAGTTTGGGGAAGGCCCTTTTCTGTTCCAGCATGACTGTGCCCCATTGCACAAAGCAAGGTCCATAAAGGCATGGTTGGATGAGTTTGGTGTAGAAGAACTTGACTGGCCTCCACAGAGCTCTGACTTCAACCCCATCAGCCACCTTTGAGATGAACTGGAGTGGAGATTGTGAGCCAGGCCTTCTCGCCCAACATCAGTGCCTGACCTCACATGCTCTGCAGAATGAAAGGGCACAAATTCTCACAGAGACTCTCCAAACAAAACCTTGTGTAAAGCCTTCCAATAAGAGTGGAAGCTGTTAGCGCTGCAAAGGGGCAACCAACTCCATATTCAAGTCTGTGTATTTGATAGTACATTGTCATTAAAGTACCTGTTGGTGTAAGTGCCAGATGTCCCAGTAATTTGTCCATATAATATTCAATAGATACAACATAGTTTTCATTTCATCAGGATGACACCAAGAAATCCACAGAAAAGTTCAAATTCTATGCAAACAGAATATTTCTTACAGAACTTAGTGTTTTGCTCTTAATAATAGTCATAAACTTGCACTTCATGTCGTGTGACTCATAACAAGTTAGTGTAACAAGAACATAGGGTACTTGAATAGACATGTTCTATTATTATTACAGTTTTGCAATTAAATCAGCTTGCATTTGGATAAACAGAGGGAACCAAACCAGATGAAATAAACCAGACAATCAAAACAAAATCTAGAAGTTGGCCAAAACTATGAAACCAATAAAAACACTGATTCAGCTAATGTCAATGGCCTGCTTTATATTGGCTGTGCTGGTAAGGATGACTGTACTTGTCTTTGTCCAGTCATCTTAGCCCACACGTCTGGTGGTTATGGAGCCTGATTTTGCATATCATTAGCTGTTCGCACATTCTGAACAGCAATGGGAATTTAAGCAATAAATAAATTACCAATGATTATTGTTGACATTGATAACTGACATCATAAGCAATGGAAAAATTTTTCTTCTGTACAATGTACCACTTTTTTTCTTCGTCTACTTTCAGCTGTTCCCATTAGGGGTCGCCGCAGCAAAAGTTGCCACCCAAATGGCAATTTGCATGTTTACAAAGTACCACTATGAACCATTAAAATCAGGGAAACATTTAAAAACAAAACAAACATCTTTATAAATAGACAGCACTCAGAGACAGCATACCCCTGCCAAGCTAGCCGTGTCCCCATCATGCTACGGCACCTAAAATCAATATTCCAATAATAGTCTGACTGTGATAATATGAATTGTGTGTGGGGTTTAGCTACACACACACAAGGTTCAGGGCAGAGGCCACAGCAGGACAGACAGGAGGATGAAGCCCGTGCTTTTACTGCATTCACAGAAATCCTTTCTACGGGGATATGCGGAGGTGTGGCTGTGTTTATTTTTGTTAGAATGTAACCACAGTTATTTCTATGATTCACTGCTTTGTTTTGCTAGTAACATGCTGGATCGCTCGACCACCGCTGCTCACTCGCTCTGTTGGTAGAGTAGATTTAGAACAAAAGAATAATTGCTAAGTATGATTTGGATCCTCTTGTTCCTACCAATGAGCTTTTGTATAGAACATAACTAGAAAAATAACAGGCCCATGCTGCAGTTGAGTGTCCGGTGTCAGCCGCCATGTTGGAAGGGTTCCAGGGCTCTGTGCCAGTTATGTGAATGAAAACTATGAATTGGCCTGAGCTCACAATGGTGAAAAATATCCAGATCAGCACCAAAATCTAATGTATTGTTCTGTGTGCCATACCCCACAGTCAACCAACAAACAAAAAACCAATTAAAAGCGTTACCTCTGCCTTGGCAGAGCTGCAGTCAGTTTGGCTCTGTCAAAGCAAATATAGAGTCAACATCTGCTAATGTGAGGCCTGCAACATTCTCTGTCATGTCTGCAAACTGAGCTACAGTAATACTGTATGAATGGGGAAAAATAAGCTACTTAACATTGTGCTATGTTTTTGTGGAGTGTATGAAATGTTTCATTATGTTACCTAATACTTACACAGATCTAATGGTAACATGCAGCATTTTCTTTGCAGTTTAATGTGCTTGTCCTTACATAGCTCAGAGGCTGTGAGGTTGTAGAGGACAAGCTTTTATTTGACACAGTAAGAGTAATGGAGTTTAGCTAGAGTAATATTCATTGTTGTCCCTCATTAAAAAGATGAACACACACACACACACACAGCTGCTTTTGCTGAGCTGCTCATTGCAGTCTGCTGTTGAAACTTGTACACACATAGACCATACAAACAGCGTCACTGAATGAACGCTCAGACAGCATCTTCTCATGCATGAATGGGGCTGCCATCACCCTTGCCATTCCGTAACTAGTTGGACTGAAATGGAGGCTCTTGCAGATTCTATTGGAGAACAGCTAATAATTTATTTTAGTGCTGTTGGAAAATATGTAGTTTGGCATTTGACTTGCAAATAATTTAGTATTCTTAGCCCATGCTTCTTTGTGGAAGTAGAGTGTGGGCTTTTCTCTGGGTAGGACAAGGTCATATTTGATGCTGTTTACCTTGTATATACTTAGCTGGATACAGGAAATTAATTACTTGAATGCTTGTGTAATATGTGCAGTTTCACTCTGTATGCATATACAGATCTCTCTCTCCACTGCTCAGTACCACCTCTTTCTGCTGTCCACCAGAGCATTGTTATGTCAGTTCTCAATTTCACACTGTTAGAATTGATCTGTTTTTCCTGGTACATCTATGAGGGAATGCACAGAACTAGACAGCCACCATTTATCTGGCAAAATCTAACACAGAAAGTAGAAGTATAAAATATTCAGAACTACTCAACCAGTGGATATTGGCTCTTCTGTGTGGACTGTCAACATACTAAACATGTCATCTTTGTAAACTAGCAACCAACAGTGTCCTGCAGTTATAGGAAATTACATATTTTACATTGTTGGTGCTACAATATACAGCATTAGGCTAGAGAAACACTCAATTACCCCATCAAAAGTAAGGTGTCTGGAAGAGCGACATTATGACCAAAGTGGTTAGATCTGAATGAATGCAGCTTTGGCAGGAACACAAGATATACAGTAGTAGGACCAGCTGAAAACAGTCAGATCTTCACGGTAATGAAGAGAATAGCATTTTGTTGCCGGAGTTGAATGAATAGGATTTAGGTGATTGTAACAATGGTGAAATCACTCTGCAAGTCTCACATCAAAAGAAATATTTAAATTTTGCATTGATTCCTGACCTGCGTCATTATCAGCCTGTTTGTGTGTTGCTCCGTGTGAAGGCTGCCCCCTGCAAGCTGCAAGTCGACAACACCCAGAGTACTTTTTGTCAGTCCAGTCACTGCACTTTTTTAGCTCCTGAGAGAAACGCAGGCTGTAGACACAAGCCAATTCGTGCCTCAGGATGTCAAAACTGAGCAAACCACATTACCCACCGTGATGGAAACAGATGGCAAATGGAAATGCCATATCTCTGATTGTGTGGAGAAAAGAATTTATTTCAACTTAAAAATATCAGTTAAAGGGCTGTTTTAAATCTTTATGTCAAGTCAAAAACCGCAGTTTTGTCTTGCACGTTGTGTGAACTTGTCTTCTTTGGTTATTTATTGAGGAGCTTAAATTCCCTAAAGTTTGTCTGAAGCAGTGTGGAACAAACAGAAATTTTACATTGCATTAGCTTGAGAGCATAAAACTTAAATATTTACATAAAGGTAATGAAAACATAGTTAATTCCACAAAATTGCTGTATTAATTAAGGTCAGCAACTGAAAAGAATGTATTGATCACTCATGAGTAAGCTTCAGCTCATCTGTACATAAATGTAGAGAAAGGTTTATAATTAAGGGTTAAATACTTGTCAAGCTGCTTGGTGTGCTTTGAGGATTTTACATAAAACATAATTAAAGCCAAAGTAAAAATAATGCAAACAGGTTGGGCTGTCAGCTTTCAATCGTACTTCAGTATGCCTCGAGTTGTTCTATAATTTAACACTGAAAAAACAAAGGATGAAATGCACTTAGAAGATGAATGGGCTCTGCTAAAAGTAGTTGTCCGTCTTTCAGTGTGTATCCTTTGTACTCACTACATTACAGCCTCAGTTCTAAGCCATCACAATTAAGCTGCCAGGAACAGTGCTGGACAGATCATGTGACACCCCCCCCCCCCCCATACACAGCCATTACAAACAGCAGTAAACCATGAAGACAGTTTCCTGAGTATCACATTTAAAAAAGATGTGTGCAGACCCTGAGATTTTGGCCTGAGGGTGGCACTAGAAGAAAGCTCATGTAGTGTGCTATAGAAACAGTTTTATTTCCTTCGGATTCACTTACTCGCCTCTTTATTTTCTTATTTGTGTATTTCTTCAGTCGTTTTCCTTTCTACGTTTCTTGTTTTCTTCACCAGCCGTGTTTCCCTTTTTCTCTATTTTCCTTCCTCCTTTACAGTCCCCCTCTCTCCTGCTCTTTCCTTTTCTCTCTTCATTCTTTAGTTGCTGCTGTATTTTTTTTTTCAGCACTTCATTCCATTCTTCATAAGCTCCTCTCAGTCTTTCCTTCTCGTCCACTAGTTCCTGCCTCCCTGTCCTTGTCAGCCCGCCAACAGACCGACGGCCTGTATGTTTTCAGCCTGTGCCTTGAAAACAAGGTCTAAAGTTCAAAGCTGCTGTTGTGGATGGAGAGGGAATTCAGGAGGAGGCCAGGACAGATTTGAATATTGTCTCGGATAGATGGAATTTTAATCTAATCACACACCACATTGCAATTTCACTCCATGTAATTAAGATAAATTACAGAAATAAAATGGGTATTAATTATTCTGAATTACTTTTACCAGTTTGAGGACAGAAGAGATTAAAATTACATGTGGAAATTGTGCACATTTGGCAGTGCACCACAAACAGCCTGGTCAGGTATACTGCTACACAGTGTGTGGGTCCTCAAATAACTCTAGTGAGGAAGTTCTTGATTAATCAGACCCCAAACTGGAAACCGGGAAGATAAAGGAATTAAATTTGTACTTCTCTGATATTTGTTTGTGTTTATGCCAGACTCCTTGCCGTGCATTCAGAAGTTGTAAAAATGCAGGAGCAGAGGATTGTTACAGAGGTAGAATTTGTCTTGTCTGACATGTTTTTGGCCCAAAGCCTAAAAGGGGGACACTTGTGAGACGCCATAAGTGGTTCCCGTGTAGACTTCTTCTCTCTCTCTCTGTGTGTGTGTGTGTGTGTGTGTGTGTGTACAGTTTTTTTAAAATTGGTACTTTAATCTGAGAATTGAGGAAAGTACATTTGTCGGAGTGGTGATTTTTATGTTCCCATGTCCTGCCATTTGCTACCACAGGGCTTGTGCGTGTGTGTGCAATTTCATATCTTTAGCACATTATTTATTCATTTGCACAGCTGGGCTGGCTGTTCCAGGCTCTTTCTGTGTTAGAATTTGTGTAAGTATTGTGTGTTGTGTATGTTTGTGTGTCCCCATCTGCACCATTAAGAGAGAGAGAGAGAGAGAGAAAGTGAAGTGGCAAACTGTATTTATCCCAGCTCAGCTTCCTCCAGCCCCTGTTATTATAGTGCCTGTATAAAACACCCTCCCGCTAGCTTGTACAGACACTGGCACACTATACAGACTATTAGCAGCATCTTCAGCACTTTTCCTGCTGGTGAGTAGGCGTGTCTGAAGGAGATACAAACCTCTTCTGGTTTTGCTGTGTGTGAGGTGAGTGTGAGGAAAAATTCAGGCTCAGCATTGCACAGTAGAGACTGTATTTATAGCTAAGCTAAACAGAAGAATGAGTAGGGAGGGAATGTTGATTTGCTGATGGTTGATTTTCACCATTAAGAATAAGATGGATGTTTTAATCTGCTTTACTGTTATGATAATGTTGTGATGTGTTTTCGAAGGTCCGCATTGTTAAAATCAGAAATGTCACGAAGACCCATCCACTCCAGTTCACTAGTATTCTTTGGTTTGCGTACTGCAACCACCTTCATCAAATCCCACCAGAGATTTAAGGTTGAATAATTTTGACTGCAACTGTATATAACATATTCTTATCCTATGGTACCCTCTTATACTGAGCCTGAACCAGGACTGTAGAGTACTGCGTTATTTGGAAAGAGT
>NW_018128006.1:1123702-1174031 GCF_001952655.1 Monopterus albus | reverse complement strand
TATTTGTTTTTCTGCTTTTTTTTTGATCAGCTTAATGGACAAGTGGTGGAAAATAGTGTAGGTCTTAACGGAAGTTAGCCACTTTTCTTTTGTATGCAGGCACAGATAAACAAGTGATACTTTATTGATTCCTGTAAGGAAATGATCTTTTCAACTCCACTGGGAGGTCAGAAATCAGGGTCAGCCATGGAGCGTTGGTAGGAGCAGGTGTAGGGGTGTGGGTGCAATAGTTCAGGGACATTTCAGTAGTGCAGATGCTTGCATGCTGGCTGGGTGGTGTGGAATCAGACGTGTTGGGGAAACCACTTTGAAAATGTAGCTTTGCAAACTATCAATTTCTTCACAGCAGAAGAGGTTAAACTACAGCAAAACTACTCTAGAGAGAAATGTATTTTGATAAACCAAAGTTACTTTGTAAAGAAAGTTCAAACTACTTTGTAAAAAAATGATCAAAATGACAATGTACACGTGGCACAAAACTAGAACATAATCAAAGAAAACTCAAATGCCAACATAATTGTTTGTTTTTTTTTACACTTGGGACAACAAACCTCTCTTAAACAAAATGATCCCATCTGGGCTTTCACAATGATATTATATATTTCTTGCAAACAAATTAGCATTTTGTATTATCTAAAACAGTTTTCTCATATATACACAGTATATAAAGTTCACCATGACCATTTGACTGACTTTAGTGCTGGTCTAAAAATATGTGTGTGTTGTGTTTCTTATCCATTTTGCAACATCTGACCTGTGCACTTGTTGAGCTTTTCATACCTTTTAGATGTTATGAGCAGCTTGAACACTGGTCCACATGGGCCTGTACCTTTTACTGCCACTTCTCAGAGCAGAATCTCTTGTTTATAGGACACATGAGGAGTCTCTCAAAGTTATTTTGCCCAAAGCCAGTTAGGGTTAGAAAAGGGATGGTAAAATAAAAAAAATAAAAAAAACATTCCTTTCATTTTATGGCCCAACATTATTTGTAGTTGCAGTAGTTAACAACACAAAAAATGAAAAAATGTAATTTAACTACTTCAGTCACTGAATGTAGTTGAACTATCAGCAAGTTATTACAAAATGTAGCTAAACTAGTAGTTTAATTACATGTAGTTCACTACTCAGAGCCTCAGTTTAGGTACAATCTCTTTAACCTCCCTGCCAGAGAGATTAAAGTTCAAACCACTTCAGCCACACATGGCCATTGTAAGTGTGTGATATAAAATTGACTGCCAAACATTATTTATATTGCATTTATGAGGCAAGATTTTAAGATCACATTTGAATTTAACAGTGCATGACTTACAGCCATAAGATGGCTGAAATAATTTCCTTGAGGTTTCTGGATGGTGTACGTCAGTGGTTATTTTAAGTGTGCACCAGTGGATCTACAGCAAAATGTTGAAACACTTTCTTCTAGCTTCCCACATTATTTTCACTGTTCTGAAATAGTCTGACACTGAATCAACAGCAGCACATTATGTTCTGTATCCCAATCATGTTTTGGCACACAAACCTCCCTTCTACATTACTAACAGTTTTATTTTATGTTTTCTATTAAATGTGTTATTGAGAGAAAGTAGAAATGGAAGTGTAGTCTACGCCACATACTGCCTGTACTGATTTTTATCCTGTTTGTTGCTCGGCAGCTTCAGTGCTTTTGTGCTGAACAAAATCCCTACCAATCGGTTTGGGAGGGCTGTGGTTTCCGAAGATGGTGAAAATAGCACACAGAGGCCAAGGCCACCAGACCATCATTAATCATCAGGGTTAGTCACACTGTTGTAGAAACAGAATGCTCAATCATGGCGATGAGATTTGATGGTAGTGGTACAGGTTAATCAATGCATTGATACGTTTGCCTCATGCTCCATTTAATGTGGAACATCAAACACAGACTGGTAGTCCAAGCCTACCAAGTCTGTTGCATACTATACACAGTACATACTAATTCCTGTTATGTGACGTGGTGCATGTGCTTTTTCCTTCCTCCCCAGTCAGGTGGTCTTGGTCTGTAGAGGTTTTTCTAACTCACTTATGACTTTTCTGATGATGGAAGGGAAGCACATAGACAAATGCATTGTGGTAGTTTGACTGGCCTCCAAAGAGGGGACAGGAGTGAAAGCGAAGTGTTCACAAAAATTGATGCCATCATTGATGTGCAATGGGAAAAGTGCAGGTCTTGTTTCATATGTTTTCAAGTATATGATGCATTGCATAATTCACAAAAGAACCTGAAGTAACTGAAAACATTTTTACTGTGGGCAGCAAATATCCCTTCAGTAACCTTAACAGGTAACCTGCAGCACCATTACAGACTGGTCCTATTATGGCTGTTATTATGTTTAAGTGCTTGAATGGCTTTGCTGAATTTAAACAGGCTCAGCCGTGTTTTGATGCATTTTCTGAATTAAATACTTAAAGTGCTTGTGTGGAAAAGGAAAAACAAGCTGTTCTCATCAGAGATGAGTAAGCAACACTGAATATGCTTTTTTTCCCCCCGCACACTGGCGACTGGGGCTTAATGGTCTGCCTCGGACCTTGTGTTTGCATGCTATGAGGAGGTTTATGAATTTTAACATGAGTGGATGACACTGAGCTGCAGAGAGGAAAATAACATCAGCATTAGCACAAAACAGAGCAGCTCTGCTGTAATCTGGCCTTATTGTTCCTTTCACTAAATGTTTAATATGTTTACAATAGATGCCACTTGTAGCTTACTTCATAGCTGCCAGAAGCTACACGAACAAATGTGTTTACAGCTAAGGATTCAGGGTGAGATCAGTAAAAAAAGGAAAGGCGAGACGAATGGCAAAGGGAAGGAATCTATCTTAAGGATCACATTTGGTCAAGGTTCGGACAACTGAAAGTTTGCTAAAGTTAGTGTTTAGTCTTTTGCAACACCATTGATTTAGCATTGAGTTTTGTTATTGTGTCAGCATCAGCAAGGACTGTAGGTGCAATAAGCAATAGGAGTCACAAGGCTGTAAAAGGGCAAATGAGGTAAATGGTTTGTGTTCCACCCTGGGAGAGTCAGTTACCTGACCCTGACACTGAACATACTGTGTAAATATATACCTCTGTCATGTAGGGACTCACACAATTACATGTTATGTCCTGACACTTAAGTAATGCAATTTATACATGACATAACAATGTAAGTTCCTTTTGTAAAAGAGTTCTTTCATAATATCATTTTTTTGGCTTAATATCTAATAAAGATGCCTTTAAAGAGTTATTTAATAAAGTGTGTGTGTGTGTGTGTGTGTGTGTGTGTGTGTGTGTGGCTCTTTTGCACAGTTTTTCATGCCGTGAACATGCAAAGTCCACACAGAAAGACCCTGGCTGAACCCAAAACTCTTTTGCTGTGTGGTGACTTCTGTGCCGCCCTTAGCAAAAATGTAATTTATTATTTGTTATCATAAGTTAATACTGTCAGTTCTTTAATTATTCTTTTAACTAGCCTTTGGGAAAAGGCTTTATTTAAGAAATTCCTCAACCATGATCAGCGCTCCGTGAATGAAACGGCACGTGCGCTTACAGTACGTCTTCCTCATACACAGAGCCGATCTGACTTAGCTGTGTAACCTGCTTAATAAATCACTTCACCAGTGTTGACACACACTTTTAACGATCCATGAAGAATCCATTATCCACAGCTCAGTTCAGTTTTGTTCAGTAGCACTGCGTCTCTTGTCTCTCCCAGTTCAATTCAGTTAGTTCTGTTGGTATGAATCTCATTAACTGGTACCTAAGCATCCAAATAAACCTGAAAATTGAATAAACTAATACCAATAAACAGCACAAGTGGGATTTAGTCAAACATAATACATTGGATAAATTGGATCCCAGTATATCTCATTCCATATCAAGACTGGATTGAATGGAAAAACAAAACTGATCAAAAATTGTGCTTTAAATCAACCAATATAATCTTTTTGCAATTTTCACCATAAATGTCTACCTATCGTTTCTTAAAGAAAATGAAACATGACAGTTATGATGTTGAATATCACAATAAATTTGTTCTCTTAAAGCAGATGTAAGTAGAAAAAGTGAATGCATATGAAAAACAGGGTGTCATTAAAGTAGCAGGGACAGAGAGAAACAGAGAGACACAACTGCCTGGCAGCTAAATGTCTGCTGACCAGTTAATCTTGTTTAGTATAAATAAATAAAATACCAAATAGTGTTACAAATGAGAAACAAGTGAGTGAGAATGCATGAAAGAAAAAATGTGTAACATGGGGGTGATTAAAAGAAAAATAACACTAGAGTTGTTAATTACTGACTTAGAGCGTACTCACACCGTTGTTAATCAGCACCACTCATGAAACTGCAGGTTGTTTTGGTGTTGTTTTTGCAGATCTGTTCAGATGTTTTTGTAACACGACGAGTAATGGTGTGTGTTGTTTTTGTGTGCACATCTGTCCTGTCAACAAGCTCCTCACCTAACCCAACATACACCTGACATGATGTTTGTGAATGAGACAGTGAGCATACATATACATGGCACAGAGCTATACTCCACCTATACTAAGGTGAAGTGAGGATACTGTGTACGTGTGTGCTCACGCTGTGGTGTGTCCTGGGTAACGTAGTTGATGAGTGACTCATGCATGTCTGTATTTTCCTGGAAACTGGTGCTGAACACAGCATATGAGTGGAGTGGAGCAGTGAGAATTTCCGTTCCTTGGTCACAGAGCTGTTTGTCCGCCTTGCTTCCCTGCTCAAAGCTGCACCAGGCCGTTCCTCATTATCACTTATATATGTATATTTATTTCACCTTTAGCTTAAACCATAGCCTTATATCCCAAAGAACTGAACAACAAGTTTTTTTCCAAAAGAAATTATTTAATTCAGTTAGGCATGTCTAACAAGGAATATAGCACAAAAAGTTATAGAAAAAATTCAATGGATCTAAATAAATGGTGTCATGGTGCGAAGACAATAATCTCACCCTCAATACAGACAAGGCGAAGGAGATGATAGTGGACAGGAGGAAGGAGAGGAGATCTCATCAGCCACTGTTCATCTGGGTGCTTGAAGTGGAGAGGGTGAGCAGCTTCAAATACCTGGGCGTCCACATCAGTGAGGACCTCACTTAGACACCACACAGCTGGTCAAGAAGGCCCAACAGCGGCTGTACTTCCTGAGGAGGCTGAGGAGGTTTGACATGTCGCCTAGAATCCTCAGGAACTTCTATAGCTGCATCATTGAGAGTATCTTGATCAGCTGTATCACCGTGTGGTACGGCAGCACTACTGCTATGGACTGCAAGTGCCTGCAGAGAGTGGTAAAGACTGTGGAGAAGATCACCAGGACTCCACTGCCCTCTCTGCAGAGCATTTACCACCACAGGGTCCGCAGGAGAGCTGCCTCCATCCTCAGGGACACCACCCACCCTCAGCACGGACTGTTCACACCTCTACTTGGAGGTACAGAAGTGTGAAATGCAGGACTTCTAGACTTAAGAGCTCTTTCTTTCCCACTGCCATCAGACTCCTAAACAGCTGACAGGAGTTTATAATTAGGCATTACTTCATGCAATTGCACCTGACTGTTTACATTCTCAGTTTGCTCATGTATAATTGCACACTCATTGCTGACTGTTGCACATACAGCTGATGTAGCATATATACTTATTATTTTTTATTATATTATTCACTTGCTGTTTTTTAAAATTGCCTTTATTTTGTATTATTATTTTATATTTAGACTTTATATTGTTTGGCATTCATTGTGGACAACAAAGGAAGAATTTCATTATGCAGAGAAACATGTTTCCTTACTGTGCATATGACGATAAACACTTTGATTTGATTTGATAAAAATATACACTACTCCTCTCCTGACTCCTGATCTTTCAGTTTCCCTTTTAAAACTATTTAGGAACTCCATTGTTAAGCTTGCAAGAGCTCATTTTTGACTGAAAAGTGTTGGATAATGGTTGTGCAAGACACAGATGCACTCTGGGTTAGGCTTGAGCGTGCGTCAGCAGCACCAGAGTGAAATTGGAGAGGGGCACAGGGCAACGCTCCATCTTTTTTTTTTTTTTTAAGAAAAGCTGCTCTGCGCTCTGTCCAAAATCCCCCTGCTCCCCGTTCGTGCTCTGCTCCACTCACATGCTATGGTGCTGAATCTTCAACCTAGCCAGGATGTAATGAGAGCTAATAGAGGCCGACTGTTTGTTTCCATCTTTCACTTATGGTCTCACCTGCCTCCCCCCATCTTCTCCCCTCTTCTGTTATTTCTCTCTTACCAGCCAACACTCCTCTACACCAGTTCCTCCTACATGTGCAGCATGCCTTTGTCCTCAATTGACATTATCCTACATTTATGTATGTCATCTACCCACATTCTGTATTCTGCGCGCTGTACCTACGTTTAATGGGTGTACCCATGCCTTTGGTGGTTTACGTCTTACACAACTACACCTTCTCTGGCACGTGGGATTTCTCATTGATGTTGTTTGACCCAGATCTTAATCACGTATAGCAATACTAAATGTGTGGACTGTATTGTGTGCAGAGTTTCATTTTGACTCCCCCTGTTTCTCTGTTTGATCATTACTTTAAATTCAAATTAGTACTGGCTTGATGTGAAAGTCAATACAATAGTATGTTATTACATGGTGCTCACTGTTCCCAGGGACTGCCTCAGTCAGAAAACTTGTAAAATTAATTGAACTGAACTCTGAAGCCCTTAAAGACCCAGTGATGTGAACTCCGCCTCTGCCAAACAGTCAGATTCACAGGATTAAGAGAGGCATGAGGTTACTTTGACCTTGACCTTTGACAACTAAAATATAATCATTTCATCCTTGAATCTAAGGTGACAAGTTGATAGTTTGTTCACAGTTGTGTTTACTGCTGTTTAGTATGTGTGTGTATGTACGCTATGTATGTGTGTGAGACTGAGATGTGAGCACTGTAGAACCAATTTCATCTTGGCAGTATTAACTATCAGCCATTTCTTAGCCTTTGGCAAATTGCCTTCTGTATGTTATTAATTTGCTTTCCCATTAATAGTGTAATTTCACAATACTTAAGGTTTTGTGTATGTGCAGTTCTTTGTACGTGTGTCTACACTTGTCTGCTGAGTCATTCAGCAAGGAGCTGGGGGATGCAGTGTGGCTGTCAATGCAGTTTGCTAAATATGCTAATAGCCCAGCATCTCTTTATAAAAGAAGAATCACACTGACTTCAAAACACTCCCACATAGCACACGAGCAGGGGAACAAACAGGATTTTAGCGAGTTTGGAAGTCAATGGGAGCACAAACACACATGATACTGTATATTTCACATCTTCAAATGTTTTTGTGTTTGTCTTTAACTTGTACAGAAATAGTAGACTCTAATCTCTTCTCTCATTTTCTCTTCAGTGATGGAGCCCATGACAGTGACAACCTCAGTGGTTGGACCGGACGAGTTTGACCGCAATGCCCCACGGATCTGTGGGGTGTGTGGTGACAAGGCCACTGGCTTCCACTTCAATGCCATGACCTGTGAGGGCTGCAAGGGTTTCTTCAGGTGGGTGATGTGCCTCAGCTTATGTGCAAGTTTTCATTTAGTTTTTAGTACATTGGCTGATGGCATCAAAAGGTGTGAGTGTGTTGAATATGAGGTGTTATTAGCAGCCTTTCCATGTGGAGAAGGTGCATACTTTACTTTGCTTTATAGTGGGCATCATGTAACAGTGATATTTTTGCCAACATGTAACTGAATCATTTCTAACTGTCCAATTGTCACTAGTTGCAAATACTTTAGTTCAAAATGAGATTGTCCTTATCTATAGTAGGTTTTCAAATTAGACCCTTTCACTTTCTGACATCACTGAAAGGCATTTAACTGAACATACTTTGTAAAACATTTTTAGAGCTCGTCTGTATTATTGAATGTTTGCAGTATTAAAGCTACAGTATGTAACTTTTTTCAAATATCTTTGTTGAGGAAATCTGCTCCAGAACGTGTCTTAATGTGGAGAGGTGCTGTCGAAACCTCCTGTAGACTCAGTGAACAGCACTGGCAGCAGTGCAGAGATATTAGCTTGTAAAAGGTTTTGGGTGGGACTGACCTCTCTATCCAGAGGTTTTCGATTATTTCTGCTTGATCAGTAGGTTTTGTTGCCTTCTCATTTATTGTAATTTCATAAGGACAAATATCTGAAGAGCTGGGCAGAGCGTGGCGGAGCGTAGTAGAGCAGAGTGGAGCAGGGAGAGGGAGTGCTGGGTGGAGCGGCATGGATTGGTTTGTAGTGTCATGCTTGTGCTACTTTAATGTAACTTAAGATAGTGCTCGCTAGGTAGCACTATAGCTTTAATATGTCAGATCTTTGGCTGGTGTGCCCTTCTTTAACATGTTGCCATTGCCTAATAGCAAATGCATTTTCAAAGAGGAGTATGTATGGATGACTGTCTAATATATATGTTTGTTATGCTTCATGAACATGCATGCAGTGTTTTCAGAGAAGTATACATTATTTAGTATTGTCCCTAATCCCTTTTCCCTATTCCCACTCTATCTCACTTCCTCTCTCACACTCCCTCATGTACACACATGGTCACATACAACACACACGTGCCTGTTCTCATACATCAAGGCCTCTAAAGATGATTCAGTAGTGAATTTTGAAATTGGTTCTAATTCCACCAACCAAACTGCGATATATTTTTTAAGCATTTATATGAAATTCATTTAAATTCATTGTGTGCTGTAGTTTGAAAGGGCTGTAAATATTTGAATTCATATGTTTTTAAATAATGTTACGTTATCGCCAGTAAGTTGTTTCTTCTTATATCCCTATGTAGCGTAATTCAAAAATCCACCTTCTTCTGTCACTGCAATATATTTTAACCAATACAGGGGAATAAATGATTCTAAACAAATGATCATCTATGAACTCCTGTAGGCGCAGTATGAAGCGTAAAGCCTCCTTCACCTGTCCATTCAGTGGAAGCTGCACCATCACCAAAGAAAACCGGCGTCACTGCCAGGCCTGTCGTCTCAAACGCTGCATTGACATCGGCATGATGAAAGAGTGCGAGTTGACCTGTTTGGATCTGACATTCTAGCAATGCTGCTGATTTGTTAGCATCATTGCTTTAGGTAGAAATACAGATTCGACAGCAAGCATTTTAGTTTTAACATTTTTATTTTTTTTTTATGATTACCTGTTGCCATTACTTTTCTGACAAACAGAATTAGCTGGATCCTAATCTGATCAGATCAGTTTCTTTCCAGTGTAGTTTCATTTGATTTGAATTACTATCTGTGTTGATCATAGAAAAATTTTGACATGGGAAACAACGTCCCTCTTACCCTGCTGACTTTTTGCTGGTATTTAATTATGAAATGAATTACAAACCTCAGCTAATTATTGGCTTGGGTCAAACAGTAGCAGCATAAATTAGTTAGGCTCAGATACTGATACTGTTTAATCTGTGACTACTGGAGTTTATACAGATTTGATTTGATTTGGTTTATTTATTCTTTCAAGCATGTAAAGACAGTTGATATATCAACACACATAATTTTACACATGTCCAACAAATGCTAATCCAATATCAATTTGCTTATACCTAGTACAGGCTTGAATGGAGTAGGAAGAAGTCAGACTTATCCAGTCCTACCCCCTGACATCATCTTACCATCATTGGTTTGCAAGCAGTATCTCTACATAGATAATTATCTTCTACACCACACAAGTAATATACTAAAGAATTATTACAGAGTATTAACATTCATACACCACACCCACAATGTTCCATCTAATTAATCATTAAGCCTGTTCTTGCATATATCTTGATTGACACATACCTTTATATTTATGTTTAAACTCGTCAATTCTGTTACTATTTTTTATGTCTGCACTTAAACAGCATTAATCATAGCGTTGTAATTTATTTTAACTGGATGGAAAATGTGTTGTTTTATGTGTTAGGAAGGTTGTTTGACAGCTCTGCTTTTAACCATGTTGGTCTTGCATATACATAGTACCAAGGTTTAATAAAGTAGAACGTGCTGTGAAAGTAATTATTTCAATCATATATAATTTTTTCTTTGAAAGCCAGTGTGCATTTGAATTTCAGCAAACTCACTAATGGAAATGATGCTAACAACAGTCCCTTGGCATGAATATGACAAGTAGCATAAAACAAGGAGAAGGAAGGAAAAAAGGGGGGGTTTAAAGGCTGTTCAACAATGGCCATCTTTCTTCAAAGAGATACACAATGGTCTGGCCCACATTTCATTCACAAACCAACTGTGTGCTTGTGTGCAGTTTTTTTGTGAACCAGAGACGATGCAGGGCAGGGTTTAGACCAAAGATAACAACCATGTTTACCACAAAGAGCTACATGACACTAGAGTGTCAGTGTTTCATTGAGGAAAGATGAGAGAAGGGTGGGCAGGAGGAGGGAGAGGGAGGCTCTTAAGAGCATAAAATGGTCTCTTTGTTTCTCACTGCTAGTATACAAGTTCATGGGGTAAAGGAAGCCCACGGTATTCGCTGCATAGTATTACAGTTGCTCTGCTTGTCTCTACAGTGTCTGTGTCTGTGTGTAACACTTTTTTTCCATGGAAAACTTAAGGGCAGCAGCTTTTTTCACATTGGTCCCTCCATGTTGCACTAATGACAACTGTTAAGGAAAACTCATTGCTGAAAAGAAACATAGTAGGAAGATCGCCTAGCTAATTAGTGCTTGGCATTAAAAGTTTAATTCATATTGCCTCTGATTAATTGCCATCACAGTCAGTTTCAAAACTACCACACATACTGTACCTCTGTGCTTCTGTGCACATGTAACTAATCATTTATATCCTTGTACTGTGGTCGGCTTCAATTTTTTTGCAATATTAGTTTTAATATAAAAAAAAGAACAGGGCTAACTGAGGCTGACCCACTCTGATGTAAAATCACCTTATTCCATGTTAAATGTGCAGATTCCCCTCTTTCCAGCAGTGTGTGCACTGAGAACTTAAAGCAAAAGTCTTATTATTTGCATTTCAGGATGCAAAATGGTTTATCCTTATGAACGGGAAAGTACAGATTGTTGGTTAGAGTGTGGGGAACTGGCTCAAAGACTGTGACTCAGGCCTCCAGTTACAAAGATACCAGAAGTGTGCTAAGTTTATTTTCCCGTTTAAAATAAATCAATCTAGGTTCATTAGGTTATAGTTGAGGTGTCACACATCCTTGTTGTCTCATGAAGTTTCTAACATGTTTCATTCGTTTGTCTCAGTGAATCTTGTGACCGAACTGACAAACATGACAAACAGCGCTGACAGATATCATACTAAAGCAAGGCAAATTTTACAGTTTGTAAAGCCATTCTTAAAAATATCCATTTTAAGATATAATTACAGTCTTATGGAATAAGATACATATTCAAGCTTTTAAGTATCAACTTGAAAGACTGTTACAAAAATGTCCTGAGTGTAAAGTTGATCTGACTAAATAAGACCAGTAGGATTAGTTTACAGGATGCATTATTGTTTTCCTATGGCTTTGTCTGCTTACAACATCCTCTCTTTCTATTGGCAGCTTTGTCTAAGCTTCACCGGCGTTCCGATTAGAGCTGTGTATGTGTGTGTTTTTTTTTTTTTTTGTGAGCTGTGCCAGCTGAGTGTGTAGTAAACAGAGTGTTTAACAGAGGTTAGCAAGATGCCAGGAACAGATCTTTCTGCCTATGTGTGAAAGCATATGTGTTTGTATGCTTGCAGTCTTCGTCAGTTTGAGCAGGTGTGTCTTTGTAAAAAGATTAAAATCACTGGAGTTTTTGAAACCTTATAGCCTTTAGATGATTGAATTTCCACCCTTGGTTTCTTTCAGAAGCAAAGCATGTCCTGTGGTGCTGACCTGCATTTTGTTTGGTCTTTTTGACAACATTTACACCTACATTACTGTAGTGGCAGATGCTCAGTTTATATTTGGATAGACCAAAATGTGTCTGCAAATAAAGACTATCCTATACGTTGTTTAGCTTATCTTAGCATTTCCATGTGTATAGATTTATGTAATGCAGAGTCCAAACAGCACTTCCTGTTGAAAGACATTGCAGAGTAGACACAGAGAAGACACAAGCATATGTCACCTAATGTGTTTGTAGGCCATGCACACTTTTACTAAGCGCTCCAGTACTGACACCTGATGCTGATACTGCTACAGTACATCTTGTTTTGTGTCCTACTCAACACATTTGGGCCCCCTGATACCTGAGAGGTGAAGTTTCTTTTTGAACATCACAAGCTGTGGGCAGAATTGGACAAATTTTAGCCACACATCAAATTCAGCTTTACTATGCAATTAGTTAGTTGCCTCCACCGTATTTAATTGGTTGTTTGGCTGGTTAATAAATGAGCCTGCTATGCAGGGCCGCCCCCTAATGGTCGAATAGCTGAGTCATTAGTCGAGAGACCTGTCAGTCCACTATATGATGCTTTGTTTTTGTTTTATTATTTTTTATCACACACTTTACATTACAATAGGAGGTAGCCCCAGCCGGTAGTTTGTTGTCTTCTTCTCCTCATTTTGGTGTGACAAGTAACAGTTTTGCTGCAGACGTTTTCCACTTCAACAGTGACATTGTCCGATATATTAACGTTGGATCTATTTAGCAAATTGTAGGAGGAGAAAAAGACAACAAAACCCACCAGGATAAGCCACATAAAGGTGAGATTTGTACTTTATTAGAAGTGTTTTCAAACATCTACTTTTACAAGAGAAAAGAGTGTTGTGAGGATGTGGCTGGTTTTGCATGGCCTAATGTTATGTGAGTCTAGTTTGTTTATTAAAGTGAAATGCACAGCCATTTTCTGTGACATGCATCCATTTAAACGAGACTAGGAAGCTAACAAAAATGCTTTGGGAAAGCATTTGAATGAGGAACTTTAAATAAGAGGAATCATGAATATATGTTCTTTAGCAGTGCAATCTGGCACACATCAAATGCACAACAACATGCGCTGTGGTTGACCGACGGAAGAAGCTTAAACTTGTTGGTAAACCATGGTATAACTATGTCTCTGATGAAATTCATGCCAGTTGATTTTCTGACTATTCTGACTAGGCTTTTTATTGAAGAGCCGACTGACAAAATCCTTAGTCGGATACAGCCCTACAGCTGTGAACCTCTGGCCTCCACAATAAGGACATTGCTTTTCCTTGTTTGTCAGCGTGACATTATTGGTGCTGAGCCAACTTTATCAACCCTCACCCACCGCCACCACTATCAAGGTTTATGTTTCTTTCTTTCTTTTTTTGTTCCTCTCTTCCTTGCAGTGCACCATATCACCACATCCAATCAAGCGCTTTCTAAAAAGTAAAATTTCTTTGGTAAACTGATGTGTGTCTGCTGTTGGGTGGTCAAGATGTTCCTTTGGTGAACTGTTGTTTTTGTGCACTCCTGCCTTAATTATGCCATCCAGGGCCCAAGCCTGGCTAGAGTGGTTGAGTCATGTCCC
Organism: Monopterus albus; assembly: GCF_001952655.1. Lineage (NCBI taxonomy): Eukaryota > Metazoa > Chordata > Actinopteri > Synbranchiformes > Synbranchidae > Monopterus > Monopterus albus. Next base: position 1,160,563 of record NW_018128006.1, on the reverse strand, counting down.
AGCCTCAGAATAGCTGCTTGGACTGCCTGTGCCAAACTCTGACCAAACTGTGCCAATTCAAGATCAGGGTTTGTGCTGCATTCTTGGACATGCTCAACCCCAAGAAGTGGTTCTAGGCAGTTTGGTCCTGACTCGGGACTGGATGGGCATTGAAACACAGCCAGAGACTAATTAATGACGGTGGTTAAAAGAGATTAGAGCCAAAGAAATCCTTTGGTTAGCTAAGCAGTCGCATTCATTCAGTTGCCTCTTTAAGCCTGTGTTGCCAAACTGGTGGTGCTGTTCTTGTCTGCACCACCACATCAGACAATTATGTAATGCTGCTTCTGTGGTTGCAATTCAGGTTGAAAATCCGCTTCAAATATAGTTGTTTACAGCTTCCAGGAAAGCAACCAGTAATTAGTATGAAGCGCCGGATCTGAGCACTTTTTAATTAGAGTAATCCATATCATCTCATTGATCTTTTAAATTAGCAGTTACTGTAAAGAATGTTTTAATTTGGAGGATTTATTCCTTGGATCCCAATATGTACTGTATCTGTCTATATTTCTCTGTGGATGTTGGATTGTTTTTGAATGTATTTGGTTTAGCTCTACTGGGATTTTTGAAATTGTTGCCACTTTGTGAATTAGATTTTGTTTTCGGGGAATACAGAAGATCATGTTAAAGCATTTCAGTTTCAGTAGTAAATGTGCTCTGTTTGCAGAGTTGTCTAATAAGAAATGTAACAGGATTTTCTTTCAGAGCACCTAACTGCAGATGTCACATCCACACACTGAACTGTTTTTCAGTTTATAACATCTTTTTAGGCACAGTTTGCAGTCCAAGGCTGCCTCCCTCACACTGCGGCTGGCCACTGTGCAAAACCCATCCAGATGTAGTCATCTTTAAAAACTACTGAAGAAATTCTGTGTGTATTACTCAGACTGAACTGAATCAAAATAATTTATAGAACACGCTGAGAATTCAGAGAAGCTGTGTTGTTTAGGGTTGGTTAGATCTCAAAGGCCTCTGAGACACCGGTCATAGAAAAACCTCCAGAGACTCAGTCTGCATTGTGACTTCAAAGTACATTTATAGACTAAAGACTGAGGTACTGTAGCTTATGTGATTTAGTGTTTCGACAGTAATGTCGGCCCTCCACAGCTGTATTAGTTAGCGCCAGTGTTCTAAGTTCTGCCCTGTTCTGTTATTTGCCCTGTCAGTAAGCTAATGTTAGCATGTAAAGCTACAGGAGGATTTGATGGCAGTGGCTGGCTTATACTGTGATGCTACCTAGGGAGTGTTGATAGTGCCACTGAGTTTGGCTAACATTGCCAAAAAATGTTAATATAAAGATATTAACATTTATTGGTGGGTTCTAATAGCTTATTACAGCGATGACATTTCTTGAAATGTGTTGGCCAAAGTGGTCAGATTTTGGCAAAGGTAGTGCAGCATTTGAGCACAGCTTTTCATATAACTGTCTCCACATTTTACATATTCTATATACCTGCCTCAGCTATGTGTAACGCAGCGTGATATGATGCTTCAGTTGCCTTGGTATTCACAGTATTAAAATGTCTCAGTTACTTTACTCTGTGACCACAATTCCTTTAGCCTCCTATCAAAAAACTCACGTGTCTTGATCACCAGACATGAGTGCTTGGTCTCAATATAATGCCAGAGTTTACTGTACATGGTCTCATACTGTCATTAGCTAGCACCACTTTGCAAATAACACACAGCGGCAGTCGAGCATCATCAGGATCAGTCCATGGAAACCAGTACTTTAATCATTGTCATAGTATCTCCATTTTCTGTTCTCCCCAGACTCCTCTTTCACTGTAGGTACTACATATCGATCCATTTTGCCCCACACATAGCCAAGCTGAAGTTTGATGTTGACACTTATTTTTTTTCTGGTTTACTTTTTCTGGCGCTGTGCCTCCCTTGAAGTCCTGTGGCACCCCCCAGGGGAGGCAGGCCTCGTTTGAAAGCCGTTGCTCTAGGACATCTAGAAGTGGCATTCAAAGCAACCAGTCCATTTTGCACCATTGTGCCACTCTGCCTGCAGTCCCTACTCCTGTGGCATGAATAAGGCATCAGCTGTATAAAAAGGCAGCTTCCATTAAAGGCCTGTTTTTTCCATGAGATCTGTGGTTACACAGGAGCTGCCATTACATCTAACTTTGAAATCTAACTTTTTTTTTTTTACTGCTGAGTATTAGCACATTCTTTTCACTCTTAAAACCACAGTTCACACTCAAACTGATAATTGATCATGTTATCATGCTCAGGCTGTATTTTGGGACATCTCTCCTAACATGCTGTGAGCAAACACTCAATCGCTTATGAGAATGTCTTGACTTCATCCAAGTGTTAAGGTACAACATAAGAACCACTTTCCTTTCAGTGTGGGTTACAACTTTTCTCAGTTCCTTTTCTCCTGATACTCGTGAAAGAATAGCCAATTTTCACCAAAACCCAGTAACCTTGACATTTGAAAATAACCTTATAGTATAATGAATTTCTTGTTTTTAACTTGGATGTGAAATGAAGCTATTACAAATACTTTGAGCAGACGACAAGCAAAAACTGAATTGTAACATGATATCAGCCTGAGACACTATTTTACAAGTGGAATGGAGGATTTGATGCAAAAATGTTATGTTAATTTTGATTTTTAAGTATATACTGCTTGCATACAAATACCTTGTCACTTGTCTCTGATTTACTGTGGCCAATGCAACCTGCTTATCAAACTAAAACCCCTCCAGTGTGATAGTATGCTTTTAGTAATTGTTAACCTGAGTGGAAGAGTGTGTGGTGTCACTACACCACGTGCATGGACCTGTTCATGTGTTTACTTTCACTAAATTAGAGATAAGAGAGAAGTCAGTGAGAAGTCCAGATCAATTGCAAATAAATGATCTTGTGATTTTAATGGGGCTACCTCTTGATTAAATTCAAGATTTGTTTGCAACTTTTTGGATGGAATCAAACAATTAAAAATAAAAATTTGAATGTCTGTATTAATCTGAATGAAATCCATTAATGTGAGGAAGTAAGTTTGTAATGATGTTGGAACATGTGTCCTATGTTGACATTAATGTGTGTGCGTGCTTTATGTGGCAGTTTGTTATTATTTATCCTCTCTTCTGTCTTCTGTTCTAGTCATCCTGACAGATGAGGAAGTTCAGAGAAAGAAGGAAATGATAATGAAGAGGAAAGAAGAGGAGGCAGCCCGGGAGGCGATGAGGCCACGGCTGAATGAGGAGCAGGCCCGGATCATCTCCTCTCTAGTGGAAGCCCATCACAAGACTTATGATGCCTCCTATTCTGATTTCTCCCGCTTCAGGGTTAGTCACATTATCATTGATGCAGACAAAATTATTTTGTCCTCCATATATACTGGTAGAGCAGGGTATCATGCATGAGAGAGGAGGATTCCCTGAAGCACAGCAACTGGACAAGATACATTTTCCAGTAAAAAGCAAATTGATATTACCATATTTTGTGCATTTTGTGTTCCACCACAGAAATTTAATTTGAGGCTAAATGAATGTTGAGGCTAAATGCTAAAGAACTGATGTTCAAACAAAAAAGCTGTAATAATAGGATATGGATACCGTTAGCTCTGTTTACCACAACACTACAGAACTTGGCATTCTCTCACTTATACTCATGACTGTAATTGGCTGAAGTAGGCTGCAATTATACTCAAAACACCAGGAATTGCACCACTTTCTCACATTTGATCTTTTTCTGGGTCAGCTGACAAGACAAATGTATTAAGATCATATTAATTCATGTCAGTGTCTGTCTTTACAGAGTAAAGAGACAAAGAATGGCATGTGGGTGTGAGGTGAAATGAGCAAAGTATAAAATGTTTAATTTATTGTTCCAGAAGGGTGTGACCACACCGACATATTTTTTGGTTTCTCTGGTCAAAACCATTATATAAAATTAAATGTTATTGTATTTGCTTTTCTCAAGTTCATGCTGACCGTTTACCAGGGTTTGAAAAGAAAGGTTAAGTAAATACATAAGCCACAGACTAAGTTTGAAGTGTGAAAAAAACATTGACTGTACGTTTATAAAATGGATGTCATGTCACCGCCTCTCTCCAATGTGCAAAGGTGAAGCCAAAATATTTTTGCAACTAGCTTCTGCGTAGTAGCAACCAGAAGTGGAGTGACATCATCATCAGGCTGCCAATCAAAGCTATCAAATCATTCAAAATACACCTCTTTTTATATCATGAAATAACTTATTAAAAAAATTAAATTACCAGAAAAATTAGCAAAGGTACAGACATCAATGTGATAATATCTACCAGAAATGGCCGAACGGCTGTAATATGGGGGGTGCATTATAACGACACTCCATGCGTTAAACTATTAATGCCAAAACACTGGCAACACACAAACTTGTGAGCTGCAAATGTGAATAGCCCACTCAGGTCATATCATACGTGCCTATGTGACACCCCCCCTGCAACCCCTCACCCCTGACCAACACAACCTCTTGCCTTGGGCTTGCGTTTCAATACACCGTCTAAACGCCTGCTCACACTCATGGGAGGTGGTAGAAATGGCCAGATTTTTTAATGAGTGGTGTTTCAGTATATCTATGGTACATGCTGCATTGTGAAGAAGTGCAGAGGAAAATGATCTATGTCTGTAAAAATGTAAAGGGAGTCAGCACCACTCCTGTAATCTAACAATATAATTTCTGTAACCACAGTTTACTTCAGAAACAACATGTCAGCTGCTCTCGCCTGTGTGTGTTTTCAGTTTACTTGACACCAGTAACATGAGTCACCAAGTGTTTATCTGTCTGACAGTGGGCTTGTATTTTCTTCCTCCGTGTCATGAACATGATACTTTTAGACAACATTCTTTCTGTGGACCACAAGAACCGGGTCGTCCAAAGTCAATGGAATGGAACATAATGGAAGGAACAAGAGAGTCCTCAAAATACTTCCTGCCTCTGTGATTTATTAGCATCAAGCATGAATCTGTAACACAAAGTGCAGACAGACAGCCATAACCGCAATCCACATGTGTAGTAAATACCAGAGTCTTTTAGATATCGATACAGATATTGTCCATGTGAAGCCTACAAAATAAAATACTCTGGTTGTCATAAAAGATAATGGAAAGAACATGACTGCACAACTGATGAGTCTAAAAAATGAAGGTGTGCTTTGAAAATGATTAGAAGTTTCATACTATGGATTAACACTTTGCAAGGACACAAGGACAGGGCAATGGCGATACATACAGTGGGTACGGAAAGTATTCAGACCCCCTTAAAGTTTTCCCTCTTTGTTATATTGCAGCCATATGCTAAAATCATTTAAGTTCATTTTTTTCCTCATTAATGTACACACAGCACCCCATATTGACAGAAAAACACATAATTTTTTGACATTTTTGCAGATTTATTAAAAAAGAAAAACTGAAATATCACATGGTCATAAGTATTCAGACCCTTTGCTCAGTATTTAGTAGAAGCACCCTTTTGAGCTAATACAGCCATGAGTCTTTTTGGGAATGATGCAACAGTCAGTTAGTCCTACATTAGAAGTTCTTATGAACGGTGCTGATCATTCCTCATGGTTCTCTCATGTGTCCCTCACTTGTTCTGTGGTAACGATGCACATTTGTGTACTTGTTGTGAAGTGTTAATTTTTTTACCATGACCTCTGACCTCCTGCTCTGTTGCCCATGGCAACCACTGTCAGTTAATCGATCCACAAATTCAGAGTGTTTTCATTCAGTCAATCAGTTATTGACCAATGGGATACACACACACACACACACACAAGGTTTTGGGCCAATCAGGAGTTTTGTTATAGTGACGAGAATAATGAGGCTCAAACTACTGAGGATAATATATATATATATACACACAGTGGGTATGGAAAATATTCAGATCCCCTTAAATTTTTCACTTTTTGTTATATTGCAGCCATATGCTAAAATCATTTAAGTTCATTTTTTTCCTCAATGTACACACAGCACACCAGTCTGTGGTCCTGAGCACTCTGGAGAAGGTTTTCGTCCAGGATATCCCTGTACTTGGCCGCATTCATCCTTCCCTCGATTGCAACCAGTCGTCCTGTCCCTGCAGCTGAAAGACACCCCCATAGCATGATGCTGCTCATCACACTTGGAACACTTTTTGCATAAATGTAAAGCCAACAAAACTCACTTTACTAGAGTGTTTCAAATTATCAATCAGTGCATTTGTGTGCACCGTCAAGTTAGCTACAAACTTGATGGTTTTTTTTATGCCACCCTCACTGGCAAAGCTGTGACTGGGGTATATTTTCAGGTTGCCTGTCTGCCCATATGTTCATCCCATTCTTGTGAATATAATAGGTTAGGAATTTCTTAAAATTTGGCACAAATGTCCACCTGTGCTCAAGGATGATCTGATTAGATTTTGGTGGTTGGTGGCCGGTGGTCAAAGGAAGCCCGGCAGTGAATGGGATGTTAATGTTTGTGTTTCGTTGTGTTGTGTTTGCAGCCTCCAGTGCGTGAAGGCCCAGTAACACGCAGTGCCAGCAGAGCCGCCTCTCTTCACTCTCTGTCTGGTGCCTCCACTGACTCATTCAGCCACTCTCCTGGTGAGATACACAAATAGCCCTTTTCGTCTTGGTTAACTTTACTGAGGACACAGCCCTGAACAGACCTGTTGATTTAAAAACACAAGCAAACATAAGCCAGTGAAAGCCCATTCAGCATCCAGTACTACAACCAGTACTCTTTTACTTTGAGAAGTGAGCAGACATGCACATGCCATAAAATTCATTCAAAGACCTTTGTGTGTATTAGGTGTTATGTCCTTTTTCCTGCTCTTAGCTACTATTAAAAGGTTTGCAGTAAGGCTGCGTTCACAGTACTGGCCTTAATGCTCAAGTCTGATTTCTTTTTTTTTCTTTTTTTTTTTTTTTTTGTCAGATCTGATCTTTAAGTTTGGCTTGATCAAAACTTCTTCTTAAACTGGGGTTTCTTCATCTGAAACCTTAAACTGTCCACTTTCAACTCATCTGCCATCTTGTCTTGTTTAACGTCACGTTGGCTTTTTTTTTACTATTTCTGTGTTCACCTCCTTTCAATCATTTTTCTTGCGCTTCTCTTCCTCTGCACTTTTCTTGTCTCCTAACCTTCAGGGTCAGCAGACACCAGCACTGTCACCAACTTGTTAATGATGTACCAGGATAGCGCCAGCAGTCCAGGGGCAAGTGAGGAGGAAACAAAGCTTTCCATGTTGCCTCACCTGGCTGATCTGGTGTCCTACAGCATCCAGAAGGTCATCGGCTTCGCCAAGATGATCCCAGGATTCAGGTACAAACTATAATGCACTGCATTGATTAAGTCTAAACAACTGTACTGTCAACTGTGTAACAGCATGTATTACTGTCGGTAACAGTTTTTTAATCCTATCACTAGAAGTAGGAATGTCAATAATGAATCAATTATTGATTCATTACTGTCATTTTGATTGATTAAAATATGTTACTGTAGCTGTAGCAGAAAATGAGGATGTGCAGTTTCAGATGTAGTTTGCTGTAGTACCTTGTTACGTTACTAGGTGGCTTACTACATGCCTCATGAGATGGAGTTGCACATCATTGTCATCTCAGACTGACTTAAGCTGTGCTGTGACTCTGTGCAGGATAAGAACGCACCTTTTTTGTCATCCAAGTAAAAAAGATGCTGCAGCATGGCTTTTATGCTCTTTGTGGCAGTCATCTTGATAAACACTGCAGCATAAAGTTGCAAACATTCCACGGACTTGCCTGTTCCATGTCGCCTGCCTGTCTTGCTAGCTGCCTGAGGCTTGGTTAATACAACCTGTGAGCTGAGTGTCAAACAGCAGATAGCTGCAGCGCTAACGTTTGGGCCAGTACTGTAATTTAACATGCTTCGAACATAACACAAAAGTAGTTAACTTGCATAAATTCTTTTTACTATAAAGCTGAAATAATTAGTTAACTTTTCTTTTTTAGTAATTTCTAACATTTAATAGATAACTAAATAAATAATATGCACAATATTTCATAGCTAAAAGTTAGTAGCAGCCTTGATTAATAAAATAATGGTCTGTTAATTATGTTGAGTGTATTTGAAGACACAGCAGAAGCTGCAGGTCAGCAGGATCATGTTTGATTGGCTCAGAAGGGTGCTATCATTTTCTAGCCATGTTAAAAATTAAACTTTATTACCCCTGCAGCTATCTGTTGTTTAACTGAGTTATAGTAATCATGTGTTGACTGGTAAAATCCTCCTGAATGAGATCCCCTCCCACATGCAGAGCGTACTGATTTGCTACCCACATGTATGCAGAGCATTACTGGGTAAGGCAAGATACTATTATTTCCAAACAAACTCTTCCAAGAAAACGTTGGAACAGGATGTAGCTTTATAAATACATGCAGAGCTGGGAGATAAGTTTATAAATGTATGCACAGAAACCATGTAATAAAAGAATAGAGGAGACATATCTGCCATGTGGGTATACATAATGAATACATGAGTTTGCATGAACAGAAACAAAACAACAATAATTGCTGAGGTGCAGATAGCTTTGTATTTAAATACATTTAATCCTGTGACCTTGCTTCAGTGTAGTCTGAGTATATGATTTAAATATTTGGAGCTAAGTGTAGTTAGGGAAATTTACTTTGGGAATATGAAGTAGCCTGGCATTTCTTTGTTTATCTTACAAATACCACAAAAATGTGACAACGTGGAGCTCTTTGCAACTAAAGGGTTTTTGATATTTTCTTATCCCGGAGCACCACATCATCTCTAATTAGACCTCAGCCCTAATGTTGTCCTTGGCCCGAGAGAAGCACTTGCACACACTGTTCAGCTGAATGTGTGACTTTCTCCTTACTGTGTCATTTACTAAATGCTAGGAGCATCTTGTCATTCAAAAGCTTTTGACTTTGAAATTCAGACTTTATTATCCCTATCTGTCTATGCCTCATGCAACATCACAGTGATTCATCACCAAGATGACAAAATATGAAAAAAGTGAATAACAGCTTGAAAGAAAAAATGATCTTAATAGCAAATTGTAAGGGTCATTTTTAGTGCAAGAGAACATGTTTTATTACGGTGGTGATGAAGGTTTTTGCTCCTCCTAAAATTATAACTGCTTCTGTAGGTATATGGAGATGTGCACACTGCAGTACTGTACATCCACTAACTTTGTGATGTAACATAGGTGACTGGTTTTGCTGAAGGCTCGTGATTTTTTTGTACACGCTGTGCTTGTGTGTGTGCTTTTTGGCCACACAGAATCTGGGGTTGGAAATTGGTGCTACTGTAAATGCATATGCATTAAATGAGCCTGCTGTGCTTATCAGTCTCCCTCCCTCCCACACACACAGACACACAGGCTGACCTTAAGTTGTCACCCTAAAATTCAGTGGTGTATATGGTGGAGACCAGTATTTTGTCTTCATAAGACAAGCTGAGACCACACAGTATGTGTGCAAACAGGTGTAAGTAGTTCAGTACAACTTTGTGATGTGTGTGTGATAAGAGTGTTGAAGCTGCAAAGACTTGTACAGTAGTTAATTTAGATTATAGAATGTTTGTTCAATGATATTCTCCCCTCACTTTATTTGCACCGCTTAGAGTAAATGATAAAGTGTTGCTGGCAGTGTTTATTTACTGTATGCTGCCCCGATACCTACGTTTGGTATAGCTACTGAACAGCACACACCGACTCTGCGTGGGTGACATTCTGGACCGAATTTAAAACATGCCAGAAACTCCAGCTGCTTCTCTTGTTTTTCTCCAGTTCGTCTGCTCTGCCTTTGCCTCTGTACAGTCAAGCCCAGCTATAATAACACGAGTTGAAAATGTTTACATGCAAAATCCAAGCTTACTTTGTGGATCATTCTTAATTTTTCTGCTTCGTTTCTCAGTCTGAATGATCTCAAGAAATACTTATGTGTGACAGTTTCCTCCTTTAAACAAAGTTTTCATTGTCTGTAAACTCCTTAAAGAAAAGTGTTTTTGGAAGTGTAATCCTTTACTTTTACCGCCAGTAACTTTGTTGGCTAACTTGTTGATCGTCCAGGTTGCTAGTTACCAGTCTGCTATAACCAGACTTTTCTTTTTGCAGTTGAAAAACGTACTTGTCTTTGTAAAGACACCACCAAAGGCAGCTTCCTTGACTCTGTCCCAGCTGGTTAAATCAGATGTTTGAGCATTAGCTGATGATTCTTGTGTCTGAATGTAAACACATATGCAGTAACCCGTGTTCTATCTGTGCAGAGAACTGACAGCAGAGGACCAGATTGCTCTGTTGAAGTCAAGTGCCATTGAGATCATCATGCTGCGTTCCAACCAGTCATTCAGTCTGGAGGACATGTCCTGGAGCTGCGGGACACCAGATTTCAAATACTGCATCAATGACGTTACAAAAGGTTGGTTTCATGTCACTCACAGTAAAACCAACGAACAGGCATTGGAATTCCCCGGATTTTGCTGTAAATCTGGGCCTTTTGGAGTCTATATACTTGTAAGATGGTGAGCGATAATTAGCACAATTTTATTTTTGCAAGGACACCAAACCAAAAGGCACTTTGTATCTGTGTTCCTCACTGGTTGGTATTGAGCCCTGATGCATTAGTAAACTTACTTGTGATCAGTCCAGTTCCTGAATCTGTATTGATGGCGAAATTTCGATATTTCCAACGCACAGTTTAAATCCATTCAGGTAAAAGATTACAGCATCCACTCGGCCATTAAAAACAGGTTATAGGCCACAAATTGCCATAGGTCACACATGCACAATGAACAATGCAGAGCACACTTGTTTTTTAGGGTTTGGGCCATGAAACCAGTCTTTTTATTACAAATTTTGCATACATTTAACAGTTTCAGACTCAGTAGTCAAATGGTTAGACTAATTATATCCCATTTCACTGTAACAGTGTCAGAGATTATGCTGTCTAGTTGAAATAAGTAGAGAAAATTAGTAACCGGGCAGCACGGTGGCACAGTGGTTAGCGCCGTTGCCTCACAGCACGAAGGTTCCCGGTTCGGGCCCCACCTAGGACCTTTCTGTGTGGAGTTTGCATGTTCTCCCCGTCCTTGCGTGGGTTCTCTCCGGGTACTCCGGCTTCCTCCCACAGTCCAAAGACCTGCAGCACAGGTTGATTGGTGTCTCTAAATTGCCCATAGGAGTGCTATGTGTGGGTGGGTGTGTGTGGTTGTTGGTCTATATGTTAGCCCTGCGATGGATTGGCGACCTGTCCAGGGTGTACCCCCCCTTCGCCCGATTGCCGGCCGGGATTGGCTCCGGCCCCACCCGTGACCCCGCTCAGGGATTAAGCGGTAGAAAATGAATGAATGAATTAGTAACCAACCTGTCTGGGGCAGACCCTAATTGTGTTTTGTGGATTTTATTATATCAGCCTATTTTTTGTCAAATAAAATGTGTTCACTATGTATACCTTGCAAGAAAAGAATATTCTTCATATTAAAATCTGTAATGAATACTTGCCAGTACGCCTGTATTTTAAGTATGGAGGTGGGAGAGTTTGCTAATTGCTTTGTTATATGTTGTAAAATCATTAAGTGGACAAAATAAAAAGGTCTTTTCAGCTCCCAGCTGAGGCCAAAAATTCAACTAGAATTGATGAAAACTCAGGATCTTATGGTGGCTGGACCCCCACCCAGGGCAACTTCAGGAACTGCAATGATAAATTGTGACTGTGCATATAAGTACACACTTTCAAAAGAGACAAGTGTCGTGTGAGAGAAAAGTGTTCATTGTTGCAGTTGATGACACAGCTGTGATTCCCATCCCCCCCACCCACTTTATATAACAGAGTGTTAAATGGATCACCCACACACTGCTTTTCTACACATTCTTGCATGTTTCTGTTAAGTTTCCACTTCAGGGGTTTTCAAGGAAGCAGTACAGCAGCCACAAACACACTCTCGGTGTTTATTCATTCACATATGTAAGACAAGAATTAATATTCTCGAGCAGTGTCTCCCCTTTTAAACCCTTCTGCTACATAGAGTAAGGTGTGGTTTGTTTTTTTGTTTTGTTTTTTCAAAAGTCAGTAGAAAAGCACAAAATATGAGTCCCTGTGTTAAAAAGATAAAGGGCTGATGGTGTGTTTGTATTATCCTCCTTAGCAGGTCACACTCTAGAGCTTCTGGAGCCGCTGGTGAAGTTCCAGGTTGGTCTGAAAAAACTCAGCCTGCACGAGGAAGAGCACGTGCTGCTCATGGCCATCTGCCTGCTCTCCCCAGGTACTGCTTTCTGTACTGTATGTGTGTATTTGTGTGCTCATGGTAAAGGTCTATTTCCAGCCAAGCCATATTTTAAAAGCAAATTGACTCTCTAGTATTCAAACCATGCCATCATTATACAGTGTGGAGCTCATCAAAGGGTCTGTGTTGCAGTTGGTGTTAGATCGACCTAAATATTAGCATGCACTTGATTCTACCAATAGCTGCGATAAAGCTTTCCTGGAAGATGAATCATTTTTTTTTTAGAGTGAACGATCATAATCACTGAATGAGACCATCAAGCAGCAAGGCCACTTCAAAGATAGCCGACGGAGCCTCATTCACAATCTAAAGTATTTAACGGCTGTTTCTCCCTTTTATGACAATGGAAATGAAACATGGCTCTATGGAAAAGCATTGGTAAACATCTATTTATTTGGTGTTGTAATAAACATTTATTTGGTGTTCTTCTTTTCCTTCAATCAGCGTTTTTTTTTTTTTTTTTTTACAGTACTAAGGCTTAGTGTCCCATCAGCATAGATCTTACATCCCTCAAACAACAACACTGTCCTCTGTCCATTCATAAGCAGATATTTGTATATCTGTGTGTTAAAGACCTTTGTACATTCCAGAACATATTGTACCACTTGTGCCAATTGACATCATTTCAGAGTAGCCTAATTTCTCCTGAAAAAAGCAGTGTAAAGACTATATATGTAATGATGTGGAGAAACGCCTGTAAATAAAAGGAATAAACCAACGTTTGGTTAAGTATTTGGGTTCGAAGGGTTAATGCAGAACAGAACAAATGAAGAACACGGCACAGCGTTAACCAGGTGGGGGGAAAAGAAGGTAGTTGGGGCCGTACTGGTATTGTAAAAAAGTAAATACTGTTCTTCTGTGCACACATCTACATGACTGCATGTCTGTCCATCCTGGAAGAATGATCCCTCCTGTGTAGTTTTTGACCATCTAAGGCTGGAGTGCATCATTTGTACACACTGTAAAGTCCCTTGAGACAAATTAGTAATATTTGGATCTATAAATAAAATTTGTTTGTAGCCAGTCAATATGAAAATAAAATACATGTTATGTGAGCTGTTTTTATTAGTAAAATATAGAGGAAACACCCTGTCCACAGACCACAGTTACATTCCACAGACTTTAAACATTTTGTCTGTGGCAACGGTTTGAGAGACAAAACTCCAAACTGCTCTGACTGTTGTTCTCTTTTCTCCCTCTGTTCATTTACTTCCCCAACCTGCTTTACACTTTACCTTCCTTCCTTTCATTATGCCCCTCCCTAACTCTGCTGGGCTGTCCACTTATTGTCCTTTGCTCTGCGACCTCCATCATAATGGGTATACATGCACTCCCTACACTCCACCCTTTCTATTTTCCAATGGCAGATCGTCCCGGTGTCCAAGATCACGCCCGCATCGAGCAGCTCCAAGATCATCTGACAGAGGTACTGCAGGCCTACATCCGTGTCAATCGCCCAGGTGGACACCTCCTCTATGCCAAGATGATCCAGAAGCTGGCCGACCTGCGCAGCCTGAACGAGGAGCACTCCAAGCAGTACCGCGCACTCTCCTTCCAGCCTGAGCACAGCATGCAGCTCACCCCACTGGTGCTGGAAGTGTTTGGCAGTGAAGTGTCATAGCAGAGAAGGAGGCGCATACATCTACATCCTCATTGCACACAAGATGGTTAACCAACCCTTATCACCGTTTCCCCCAGATAACCCAGCCCTTGTACAACCCTGGACATGTGAGCAAGTAATCTTCATCTCTTCATCATTGACCATCCTCCTCTTCCTCCCCATGACTTCAGTGAGCAAGACTCCGATGCCTGGATTTGTAGATTCAAGACACCTAAAGAGGCTGTGGGTTTCTGCAGCCCTTGGATAGGGTTCACAGTCACAGTGCATTACTTGACATTGTGCAGTTATCCTGAGTCATAGACATCTGCAACAGATGGACACCCTGATCCTCTTCACATCCACAAAATCCACATTTGCCTTTCCTCATCACTGCCTTTCCCTTGACGTCCCTTCTAGATTCCTGTCTTCTTTTTTTTAACAGTGGAGACAGCTTGGAGCCAGGACATAACTGTCACATGTTTTCTTTTTTTACAATCATAATATTGCTTTATGTTCACATCTTCATGATGACAACATGACAAACAAGTGTAGGTAGACAAATTTACATTTATTAACCCTGCTGGCACTTGTGAGGTATGGATAATTTGCCAGCAGTGTTACTATACCAGTGTTAGCTAGCAAAAAAAAATACTGTAGATTTACAGTTTGTTGACAGCAAAGGCATCCAAATATAATTAACAGCCCAGCCATGGGCAGGATTACAATAATGTTTTGGAAATACTCAGTTTACTGGATTAAGAAGGGAGTCCAGCAGGTCTGTTTTCCTGCTTAGTGTACGTGCAAGGAGAAATTTCACATGGTCAGATGAAGTCAGGAAAGGTAGTGCTCTATGAGTCAAAAGTTTGAACACACTTTCCCCATTCATGTCAGTGGGAAAGCATGTCCCAACGTTTGACTGGTAGTGAATAAGAATGAATGTTTATGTTCAGGGATTGTGAGAAGAAAGATTAGGTTTGGTGGAATGAGTGAAGGAGGCTGGATAGATGGAGGAAGATGCTATGGTTGCAGATCTCTGTTCACAAGACAAAAGGGAATTTCACAAAAGAATGTATGTTTAATGCTATATACACATAAATGATACATATAAGCTGATATATATATATATATATTTAGAGAGCTATATTAAAGACAATAGAACTACTTGCTTCCATGGAAGCAAGTAGTTCTATTGTCTTTAATATAGCTCTCTAAATATATATATATATATATTTAGAGAGCTATATTAAAGACAATAGAACTACTTGCTTCCATGGAAGCAAGTAGTTCTATTGTCTTTAATATAGCTCTCTAAATATATATATATATATATTTAGAGAGCTATATTAAAGACAATAGAACTACTTGCTTCCATGGAAGCAAGTAGTTCTATTGTCTTTAATATAGCTCTCTAAATATATATATATATATATTTAGAGAGCTATATTAAAGACAATAGAACTACTTGCTTCCATGGAAGCAAGTAGTTCTATTGTCTTTAATATAGCTCTCTAAATATATATATATATATATTTAGAGAGCTATATTAAAGACAATAGAACTACTTGCTTCCATGGAAGCAAGTAGTTCTATTGTCTTTAATATAGCTCTCTAAATATATATATATATATATTTAGAGAGCTATATTAAAGACAATAGAACTACTTGCTTCCATGGAAGCAAGTAGTTCTATTGTCTTTAATATAGCTCTCTAAATATATATATATATATATTTAGAGAGCTATATTAAAGACAATAGAACTACTTGCTTCCATGGAAGCAAGTAGTTCTATTGTCTTTAATATAGCTCTCTAAATATATATATATATATATTTAGAGAGCTATATTAAAGACAATAGAACTACTTGCTTCCATGGAAGCAAGTAGTTCTGAGGGTTGTATAATGTAGAAGGTTTGAAGGCCCCTCCTCAGTTGTGTGTACGTATGTCTCATCTCTCAAAAGACAAACGTACACACAAAATGCTGAGAAGTGTAAGAGGAGTCCTATTTTTGTGATGTGTGTACAGTATATGATAATATTGATGTACCACAAGGGGGTATGTGTACAGGCTCTGACTGAGGGTTTAGTGCAGGGAAACGCTTCTCTGTTAGATTTAGTTGTTACTGGACCTGTGAAGTTTGTAGACTGACAGATGGAAACACAGTGTGATGTTTCCTGGATAGTGATTATCCAAAATATTTGTTTGGCTGGTTAGATTGCTGCTAAAACAGTTAGATACAGTAGCTGGGACAGAAACCAACCACCGGCTGTTGCCTCAGGGAATCGTTTGTCTGATGATACTGTGTACTCGGTGTTTACGGTGTGTGTGGCGTAAATTTACAATCATAAGATGGAGGTTGTGTCTGAAGCTCTAGGCATCACTGTGATTTCTAATCATATTGAATGACAGCATAAGTAAGCTAAAAGTGAGACTTCTTAACAGAATGATTACTACATTTTCATTCCTAAGCTTATTTGTTCATGGATGAACTCCTTTTTGGAAATGGTTTGCATGATTGTGCAATGCACTATAGATCATTGTCAGAGCTGAAATACCCATTAAATAGTTTAATCTGTGTTACAACGCTGCTTAAAGAATATCACCCTTAAGTTTGTTTTTGTTTTTTCAGGGCAAGATGAATTTTCAATAGATGATAGCAATATACAGTATTTGAACAGTGTACACTGACAAGTAGTCCAGCACGACTCCACCTTTAACTATGACCTCAATAATAAATATATCATTGAATATTTCTGACAATTTCACCAACAACTGAAACGTTTTGAGCTTCATAAACACAGATGTTAAGGCGGAAGTGTTGCATAGAATTTCATACAGTTGTATCAAAGTCTGAATAAATCCTTCAGATGCTCTTACCAATGGAAGAGTTACAAAACATGAGAAAGTACTTTTTATATTAAACATAAAATCAAGCCTCATACTGTTTTGGTATATTGATGTCATTTCCACATAAGCGAGGTTTAGGATGTTACTTTTCAACATCACTACACATCATATCAGGACTTTGTCAGCATGCATGCTCTCCCCTCGTGCAGGCCTGGGTCACCCCCTTGTGGACAATCTTTGTAAATACCACTTGTCAAGTCTGTATATACTGTAGAGATTAATGTAGGCAAAATATTAGGAGAAGTCAATTGTTGATGGCAATATGCTCTGGAGATACAGCACTATATGCAATTAGGAGATGGACTCTTATATTATATTCAGCTACAACGGACAGAGATGGCAGTCATGATGAAGATACTGAGTTGTTTCAGGGAGCACTGAAGAAGACTGTCAGCTTTGGGTTTGACCAGTACAGCTGTTTACAAGCTGGTAGTTCTGACTGAAAGTGTTTTTAGCCAGTACTCACATATTCGAGTTAGACAAGCTTCATATCAACAAAATACTGATGCCACAAACAGGAGTAGGGCTCACAGACTGACATTCCTGAAAGAACATCAGGAAAGCGCATTGGTCATGCCAGACTGGCCAGTATAGTCCCTGGTAAAGGGCCAGCGCTGGTCCTGCTCTGTTTTGGATGATGATCTAACTGAAAAGAAAATTAGTACAGTGTCAGAAACCTGATGTGTTACATTTGACATTCCCAGTGGTGGCAGTGTTGGATATTTCAACTGGCTTACACACAAAACATCAGTGTGTGAACATCCTGAACTCTCTGGTGTGTTTTTAAAGTCATCCAACAACTCAGTATGTTATCATAGGAAGTGCCCTCTCTGTTCATGCCAAGCTTATTTGTTCTTATCTTCAATCTTTCTAGATTTTTCTAAAGTCAATCAATAACCTTTTGACAGTTATACAGTATATACATGATTTTTTTTGTGTGAAAATTTGTTCTTTTTTCTTCCTTTTGCTTTCAAGATTGTCAGTTATATTGTAGGTTGGAGTTTGCTGTCTAGCTAATGCTTGGCCTGCTGCACTGGGATGTAATTTTAATGAAGCAGAGATGAGCAACTGCTGAAGCCTTTTCCAAGTGTAAATGAATGAGCTCCCCTTCCCAGTGATTTCAGCTGAATGAATATAGAATAACCCTTTTTAACTAATGATGTGGCTTTCTTGTTTGGGCAGGAAGGGACACTGTCACTTATTCTCCTTTCCTAATGGAATAAAAACACTTGTCACTGCAGCCATTTTTCACCTGGAGCTGTAACCTGTGGGGAAGGGACACAGTGGAGCTACATGTTTGCATTGTCAGTGGAAAGGCGGACCCCAGCTCTGTATGAACAAGCTACATCTGCTTTTCCCGAACCGGAATGTCAAATACAAATAAGTGACCATAAACTAAAACTGCCTTATCTGGCTGACAGGATTTAGCCAATGGAAAAACTGCCACAGCAACAGCATGGGCATGCCTCTTCAATTACCACCCAACCATCTAACCGCCTCTTCTTCTACAGTGGCCACTTGCTGCAAGATTACACTTCATAGCTTTAACTTGGCAGCCAGTCAGGTTCTGCTTTTGGAAAACTGTGATGCACCAAGGGCTGATGGGAGTGGAACGGCAGGTGTGGGATCGGGCGTGTCACTTTACTGTGACAATTCATCGTTGTTTAATTCAGAAAACCTTTGGATTGGACATCCAGAAGATTGTGTAGAATTTGTACAGAAGATTATAGGAGGAAAAGTATTTTTAAAATAAGAGTTGCCATAGACGGACGTAGTGACATACTGGTCAGGCAGAGTGTGCAGTGACTGATGAGATGTTGCCTCCTAAACCCAAAGTGTGACGGTACCTTTCTCACTGCTCTGAGTCTCTCATTGCAGCTTTTGACATTTTTAAAGAAGTTATCGAAAGACAAAAGTGGACTTTTTACATAAAACATCAACACCTCCATCATCTGTTTGAAAAGGAATGCCTGACAGGGTAGTGGGGTGAGAGTCTTCTCAGTTTTAAGGGGTTTGAGAGCAAAACATCAGTTACTTAACTTCGCTATGCTGCTAATGACCATTTCATTGATTTTCCTCCATGGATCATTTTTACATTTTCATTGAGGTTTGGTATGCAGAGAATGCTATGCCTGCAAGAGAGATGTGGCTAACCATTTATACACTAACAGTTAACATGGGGATTGTAGCTGATGCTAGAAGCCTTTAGCGCTCAAGTGGACCTGAATAAAACTGAAGGCTCTCACCCTTTTCTCAGCCCAGGTCAGCAGCTTCACCTCAGTAGCCTTACCTACAGAAACCTCGCTCAGCGGGAAGCATATGACAGATACCTCAATAACTCACTAGATGACTTGTTACAATAGCCTTTAAGGGAACCAAACATGAACTCAAACCTCACACATGTGCACACACTCACCCAGACTGACACACACCACCTCTCTCCTCAAATTTTGCAGTTTTTCTTTTGCAGTCGCTCAAACAGTAAACTAGTTGCCAGTTGTTGTATGAAGAAGGTTTCCAGTAGAATCCTGTTCCCAGTAGACAAGTGATTATACGAGTGAATCGCAGTGTTTTAAAATGTTAATGGTCTTGCTCTGTTTTTCTGCTTTACTTGATCTTCTTCTGTGCCTCATTCTGAGTTTTCTGTTTTTGTTGTCTCTCTGTCTTTGCGAACAGATAATGTGCCGCTAAGCTTTGGCACCGCGTTTAACCCAACATACTACCTCTCCCTTCTGCACACACATACAATGTATATATACACATATATATTCTTGCCACAGCATGATTGTGTTTATTAAAAGGATCTGTTTTTTTTTTTTCTTAACACTAATTTAGAAGGGTTTTGTCTGTATGTATAGGATATTCCTTGTTATCTCTTTGCTCATTTCAAATGCTGGATGATTTTTTACCTCAGAACTCAATATTAGCATACAAATGTCAAAGTCAGTAAATTAGAGGCCTCTTAAGCATCACTTCACCACTGAAGTGTTTAAATACATGTTAACAGTTTAGCATGGAAGCAAGTCTACATTCTTGTAGCCGTTGAAAGCACCCCTTTTCTTTGTATCCATTTACAGTACAGGTATGTGACACAGATCTGATGTTTTCTAATTATTTGTTTAACTCCTATCTGGACTACATGGATCTGTGGAACAAAGACACAATGTTAACTATATTTGCAAAATATATAGTCATCACCATAAACAACTCAACTGCAGCTTGGATGAGTTAACTTTAGCGTGCAGGATGATTCACAACAGAAAGAAGGTGTGATGGCTAGCTTGGTATGTGGGCTGATTCATGATACAGTTGAAACTGGACGAAGCATCATCTAACTGAAGAGTATATGAATTTACCGACTGAAGAACTGGCTCTATTTACTGTATACAGTATAATGCTATCATCTGTAAGTGTGGTTTATCAGCTGAGTTTCTAGAAACACAATGTAGACAAATAGTAGAGTCAGAAGAACAGCAAAGGGACAATTTTGACATTTTGGGAAATACACTTACGTATAGATATAGGTGAGACAGTTCATCACACTCTCGTGTGAAGCATCTTCTTGGAGATGGGTAGCTTAGCTTAGTCTAAAGAGTAAAAGCACAGGGAAACATGTAATCTCGTCCTTTCCAAAGGTTAAAACTCAGATTAAACATATACAGTGTACGGTAAGGTGGTAATTTCTAAGTCGTAGAGGTACTGGGAGGCACATACTGTTAACTTGGGACACAGCCTGGCTAACTTTCTGTTTGCCTCTGCTTCCCATCTTTAAGATAGCATAACTGTCTTCTGGCTGTAGCTTCATATTTAACATTCAGATGGAAAAGTGGTATTATTTATTAATCTACTTTACTGTATCTCAACAAAAAAGCTAAAAGTGTGGTCCCTCAAAATGTCAAAGTCTTTAAATAGCAAAGCTATTAAAACAAAACCATTAAGGATAGTAGGAGTCAGAGTTGTTAAGGCAGAAGAGTTGCAACGGCGAGGGGTCAAAAGCGGTAGTGAATCAAGTGGCTGATGTAGCTTCAAATAGTTCCAAGTGAGTGATTAACAGCAGGTTTTAACAGCAAATTACTAATTTAGATAGCTTGAACAACCCTGTAAATCAATTCTGTTCTGTTGCTGTAGATAGCTCAGCTAATTTAGATAGTTAGCTAGGTACCTAATTATTAACGTGACCCTATATTTGAGGGAGACAGTCAGAAAAGTGGTAGAACATGTATAAATGTTTTGACACATGTTGCTAACGTAAAATGTCAATGCTATTAATTTTAACCTCTTACTTTAGAATATAGCAGCCATGTCAGTGTAACTCTGTGGTGCTGCTCCTAATGTTTGGAACTACTCTACGTTCCCATGACCTGCCATTACTGAAAAAACAAACTTCTTATCGAGTCCATGAAGATGTCGGCACTCTTCTTCTTAATCCACTCTGGTATGATTCAATGAAAGATAAAATAACAAATGCTAAATCTGTATCAAAGCAAACTTAAAGAGTCAGTGGGTCAAAAGCTGTTATTTATTTACCTAAAGGATAATATAAGAGGTCTAATCCAGAACAGACTGCTAGCTTCAACTGTTTAGTCAGACTGGCTCAGAGCACACTGGGACATGTGCTGTGTGAATGCAGCATCAAACTACAGAGTTTTTAAGTGGATGTGTACCTGCTCATCGGTGTACATTTAAGAGGATTTGGATTCTGTGGAACAGGAGGCAAGTGCTACTGCTGAAGTTCAGAGATTTCAAACAGGTGTTGCTGTAGTAAAATGGCATCTGATTTGGCCAGAAGACTTGTTTGTTGTTTGCCTGATGGAACTCCATGGAGTTGCCAGTTGTTCTCTAGACTTGGGTTTTTTTTTTTTTTTTGTTGCTTTTTTAAGAGGTAAAAGTGTTGGAATAACATCACACAGCTCAAAACCTCTCAGTCTGGTTTGTGCAAGTGATTTTAGCTTTACACTACTTTTCACAGACGGGATGGAGGTCTGGGAATGGATTCATACTGGACCGACTCAAATGAAGGGAGCTAGTTTGACCTTGATATCTGCTCTGTCCTTACATCTGACAAAAGTAGTGGCTGTGGCATGATCATAACACCCCATACAGAGGTGTCCGTTAGTCGCCTTTGCTATCATGTGTGCCTCTAGCTTAACCTGATAAGGGTTTTTAACATTGGGATCTCGTGTTAGGTGTTCTAGATATATATAGTGTGTATTTTGTTCTGCTCAGCAGTCAGCCAAGTGTCACACACCTGCTCCAGCCCAACCTCAGCACTCTGCCTTCTTTTAACATGCCCTAACCTTGAATACCAGGCCTTCAGAATATATTCTCTTAGTCATCACTCTCGTATTATATTGACTCACAGTGTGTGGAAGCTAAGGTTCTTCTAAGGTCCATTTATTGCTGTCAGCCAAAGTTGATGTAAAGTTTTGGGCAGATATGCAAATTTACAAAAATCGAGTTTATTCAGTTCCAAAAGCATTTGATATTTAATGATGCAGCTGTTTCCTTTTGGGAAAAGGATTATATACAGTAATGCGGCACGGTGGTGCAGTGTTAGCACTGTTCATTTACAGGAATAAGGGTTCGGCCTCGGGCCAACCCGGTGTGCAAACCTGTATGGAGTCTGCATGTTCTCCCTGTGCCTATGTGGGTGCTCTCCGGGTACTCCGGCTTCCTCCCACAGTCAAAAGACATGCCACTTAGGTTGATGTACCCTGCTTCTCGTATGTGCCCCTCCCGATCATTGTCATGATAAGTGCTATAGATAATTGGTGGATGGATATATTTTTGAGTAGTTCCCATTTTGAAGGTAGCTCGTATTGAAATATTGTTGCCTGTGTTTGAACCTGAAAAAATCAGGTAGATAGAAAGTCAGCTTTCTGCTGTCATCACAGGTGGATAGATTATCTGCTGCTCTGACCGGTTTCTTTGCTACCTCTTTAAATATGCGCTTGCTCTTACACGTATGCACCTAAACAGCTGCGCTCACAGGCAAACATGCATTCATACCGACTGCCTGAAAAAGACCCTCTCAACACAGCACACACACTCAGATATACACCTGCAAATACACTACGTGCATTCGTGTGCACTTCCTTCTCCCTCACCAGCAGTTTTTGCCAATGATGCACTCATGTTTTTGTCTCTAAACACTGCAAAATGTGCGATGTCAAAAAAATGTATCATCTTTTTTTTTTTTATGCTGATCTCTATAGTAAGACCTGGGCTAGCCAGGTGCTTAGAAAACATCTGACATGAATTCATCCAGTGCATACAGAAAGTTTCATGTCTTTTAGAAAACATAAGCGCACATATTGCTCAGCTCAGTTGTACCTTGTGTGCCTAAAACCCACAGCCTTTATTTTGGAACAGTATCAGGGGATTTAAACCAGAACACAGGCCGAACTGTTTTTGTATTACTGATGACAGTTTCACTGATTTTTATTTATTTATTTTTTATTTTTTTGTAGCTGTTTTTTCCTTTCTTCGTATCCACATACTTTTTTACTCCCTTCAGTTGTTGTATTGGTTCTATAAGTAAGCAGTAGCTTGTTTGTTGGGAAGTGTGTGTGATTAGAACGAACTACGTCTGTGTTTCTCTACAGGTTGATGTTTTGTTTCATTCACTACTTTTATTTTTCCCCTTAGCTGATTTTTTTTTTTTTATCCTGTTTTTTTTTCTGTTTGCTGTGCTGATGCATCAAAGTCAAATAAAGGTTTTTTGATTTTATTTGACTTAATTTAACCTTAATTTTTAAGAATATCCAGCAGACTATGACCTCCCATGCCCCATGCTCCTCATTAGGAGAAGCAAAGATAAAAATATATTTAAAATCATCTTTGAGCTCAGCAGAGTCCCAAGATAAGTACCTTTAGCATCACACATGCACAACACCATGCAGTAAAACTCACCAGACCTCAATGCTTTTAGTAGAAACTCGCCTTTTCAACATACAGTTTACAGTTGCCATGGCATCTCTATTGATGCCACCATCAAGAGCTCTATATAAAGTGAAATAGTGTTATACATACAGTATCTTAACCAGTGTCTTTCTTCATGGTCAAAAATCAGCACCTGTTTTTGTGTCGCTCTTTTCTTTTTGCTCTTCTTATCATTGAAGCGGATCCATTGTACTTTGATTACATGCATTGAATGTAGTAAAAATACTGACAATGTTTTGGGAAAATCATAAATTAAACAGCTGTACATACTGATGCAAAACATCCCTCGTGTTCTTGTTTGTTTCTGTTTTAAGGTTCATCATAATGCTGTAAACGAGGTGCACAGAATACAGAGAATAATGTTAAAGGGTTAGTTCACCCAAATTATGAAAATACATTTTTATTCCTCAGTTGTATAGCCCAAATCTTGGTTTGAGATATCCATCTTAATAAAAAGTAAATAACTGAAATTCTTATTGTGATGTTTACAGCTTTGAAAAGTAACCCGCAGTCTGTGCTGTGAACAGTTTTGAGACTATTTTTTCTGGTGGAAATCACATCATTGTTCAAATGCTTAAATATCATTTTCTATGTTTTGAGCATGTTGAGTGAAATTATTTTCACCTCAGTAGTTTTTATAGCATTGTTAAAGTGTTTAAAAAGCCATAATTGCAAAATAGAGATTTTTAAAAATGCATGGAGAAAAAGGGACAAGGTATATATTTATGGAAAATGTATACAGGAAGTGTGAGGCATTGCATATGTATATGTCTTTGGTCAGTAGAGGGCGCTGAGGTGCTGTTGTAATCAACCCATGTTACATTTTTTGGCTCATTATTTTCTCTAAATGGGAGTGGATTAAAGTAAAAACTATAAACTAGAGGCGGGTCAAATCAAAAATAGTACTGTACACATCACTGGTATTAGACTTTAAGCATAATTTATAGCAGGAACATGTCCTTACCACTTCTGATTACCTGTAATTATCCCCACCACTATTTTAATATTAATTGCATATGCATTAAATCAGATATGCTGCAATTTTCATCAGTGCTACAAATTTCTTGGTAAATGTAAATGTTATGTAGAAAAAACTGAGTAAGCTCACTTACATATATGAGCAAATAACACATTCCAGTAAGCACATGATTGGTGAGTTAACTTATTGACTAATCTTGGATTAGAAGAAGTTCCTTCCATTTTCATAACTTGTATGGTAAATGATGAGTTCCATTCATACTCATTTAAAGTAGCAGTTTGTTGTTAACAGAGACAGACAGAAAAAGACAGCGAAAAAGCCCCAGCCAGGCAGGGGACATCAAGAGGGGTGAACAGGTAAGAATCTGCACTATCAGCTCTAATGTCGCATTAAGGAAAACATCTTTCTGATCTGAGCTTTGTTTAAACTTGTTTCTCCCTTCGCTCATTCTAAGTGCATGAGCAGTGGCCACACAGTGGTCATCAATACAGAGAATGAAACCTTTAAGTTTCATTCATCCTTTTCAAAAGATTCCATTCTGTTTGAATCTTTGTTGAAATGGATGAAAATGAGAAATACTGTACACTGGTCTCTATGAAGAGAACTACTCAGAGGCTATGGTGTGATAACACACCTAGAGCGGGGAGGCTGCTGAATGTGTTTGCAAAATGATCTCTTAACTTGATCCTCACGACCCCAGTTTTCACTGCTTTTACATAGGTTTTTCACTGAATGGCCGACAAATCTGTGCTCTACCTGACAGCAGAACTATGGAAGCAATCTGATTCACAGAAGATGCACAGTGAGCTGCAGAGTGACACGAGTGCCAACCAACTGCCGCACTGACTCCTGCATGCTCAGTATGAGGCAGGTGGTCATAATGTTAAGGCTGACCAGTGGATGTACCCACCAGTTTCCAAAGCAAACTTATGCCCTTGTTTCCAACCCATCTTTTAATGATTAGACACCAGCTGCAGCCTAATGAAAGGCAAGAGAAGAAGACCGTCTGTCTGATATGATGCACAGTGCAAGACAGAGTGGATGGGATGTAACACAGAATAATTAAACAAGTGCCGGCAGGCTCAGAAATCTTAAAGTGTACCAGTCGTTTTAGACCTGTCTTTGATTGTAGATAAATCTGATGCTTTCTTTTGGCCCATGTTAAGACAAATCCCACCTGACCCGCCCTCAGAGCAAGATGAAATACACACTTGAGGTCTGGGAAGCAGGAGAATGACATAGTGCTTGGGAGTCCTCCAAACATCACTAGGACTGTCTCTGCCATGTGGCCCCACAGGAGTCACCTCACATGCAGATCTGTTCTTGGAAAGAACAACAACCCAGAGAGGACAGCAAGGGAAGAAGAATGAGAGAAGGGAGGATGGCGAACAGGAGGCATCATCGGTTGGCTAATGGAGTTCTTCAAAGCTGATATTTTTGACTGATATCAGTTCAGTGAGTATGTTCCTTTGTTTATGTTCATGGCGCAACTCGTCATGCTTGGTTGACTGTTCTCAGGCTTGAAATAAACTGCAGCAAAACCGCCATCAACACTTCCACTATTTTGTACTCATTGCGGTTTTCATAAAAAACTGCTTCTCCCATATTATGTTCTCCTCCGACCAGATGCTAACAGTTCACACTGTGGTATTTTGATTGGCGATTATTTCGCTGTAGAGAGAGTTACAGTTATGGGCTTGATAAGTGTCTGTACCGTCACATTTCTGCTTAATCACGGCAGGAGCTATGTTGGAAAACTGACAAATAAATACATGCACAGGCATGAACACACACAAATATACACATAAACACTTGTTAAGTGTCGTTGATATCCCCACCAGCCTTTAGTCATATCCTGCTCATGGTGACGAGCTCAGATGCTCCTTACTGGAATGTTACACAGTTTTGTAACAGTGCTAAAAAACAGGGCTCTGAAGAATGATGACGATCACTTTGGTAAACTGGCACACACCTCTGAAATAATTGTGCTGTTTTCTTCAGACAAATATTACATAACCCTTAGATGCATGTTGGTGTTTGGACACCAGTAACGGCATTTTTGGAAAGAAGCCAATGATCTATTGCCCTGAGATGAAGAGTCTTTAAATAAACAACAGCATTTCCTTTGGAGTTGTGTTTTTTAAGGTTTGAAAAGCCCCTGGGACACTAATAAGACACCAAACTGTTTACTGGAAATGAAAATATTATTTAAATTATTAGTTAAAGGCTAAGACTGCAGTTATCCTCTGTTTTTCTTATTGGCATTAAATGTCACAGAAACCAAAACCAGCAGTGTGTCTCAGGACTTTCGGACTTCCCCACTCTGTCAGACGCACTCAGCTCCAATCACATTCATTCCTACAAAAGACACAGATCTTTACAAAGTCCCATGTGTAGTTTCACTTTATAAAAATGCTCAGCAATTTCCTCAAATGCCCACTTAAGTCATCTTTGGTCAACCAGGAATAACATTAGTTCAGGACTGTTGTCAGCAGCAGATTAAAATATATTTGACACACAAGTATTTCTGGCCCCGGGACAGTGACCGAAAATAAACTACAGTAAATAAAGTTCTCATGTTCATCATAGTGAAAGAATGTGCTGCCCATAGTGTGACTCATAGTGTGTTTTTAATCATTTTTGAACAATAATGGAGCTCTGTGGTGTGTACATAGGGTACATCAAAAATCCTTGTTCGTTGCATTGCTGGTTCTAGTGTGGTTTGTATTTACTGTCAGTAGGAAAAACATAATAATAAATACTGCATGCTTCCTTTCTTAGTTGAACTCGAACCATGTTATATCAAAAAAAAGTGGCAGCTAATTTCATATGAATCTATAGAAAGATAAACTCATCATATTATCATAGCATTGTCATAGATTTACTGTTAATAACAGAAACATCATTGTTCTCTGTTACACAGTGAAATAAAAAAAATAAAAGGACAGTATCAGCCCCAGTTGAAGCCCAGAAGGGAGTCACCTCCAGTATTTCTTACTTGTCTCATTTTCACATCACTATTTCCCGGTGGAGGAGGAGTGCTGTGGTGAATAAGATTCTTGTTTCTCCAGCCAAGTACACGACATCCACAGCTGCTGCATCAGACAAATGGAGAAGGCTTCGTTATTACATTTATATTTATGCCTCTTTTCCCCCCCACTTTTAGTCAGGCACATACTCACACAACCCGTCATCTTTACACCATCAGTGACCCCCCTCCTTTGCTTCACACTCAGAACTCCGGTGAATCTCAGACCCCTTGCTTGCCTTCCCTCCTCCTGTGTGTTGATTTTAAACACCGGGTTCTTCAGTCGAGCTGTGAGACAGAAGCAAAGCTCCACGTCTATAACCAGCTGAGCAGTTGTTACTGACTGCAGCACAGATGGTGCTGGTTTTTTTATTTTCATAGAATAAGTAGAATACATTTAGTATGAATGTTAATCTCTGCCACAACAGAAAAGTGCGTTACAGTGAATTCAAGCTTTCAGAGCTTTTCTGATAACCTGATCATTTCAAGCAGGAGGGCAGCCAGTGGGTGAGCACTGATCAATATTATTTGTCTCTGTTTTGGTCTCCACTAACTCCTGACAAAAATATCTGACTTTTTAGAGATTACATGAAGCCAATAATTGCTACCTTTGTCTTTCTGCCATTTGCTGCCACGTTCGTTCTGTTTCCTTTCCAAGCATTTGCTTAACTGTTTGGCGTTTTTTGAAACTGAAGAGGGGAATTGCAGAAGATGACAGAGTAAAAGAAGAAGAGGGAGCCAATGAAGGAAAAAGAGAAAGAGTGAGGAAGAGGAGGGAGGTGCTGGGTGAAAACAAGAGGGTGGAGTATTTTAAACAAAGAGGTTCGTGGGGTTACCGGGGGTGAGAAGATGAGAGAGGCTGTAGCAACACTGCTGATGCACATGTGAAACATGGAGGGGAGGGAAAGGAATCTCTGGCAGGGATCACCAAACCTCGAGACAAGGTCAGAAAGCCACTGGCGACATGACGAACACGCACACAAACACACTAGAGTTGGGGTAGTACTAATAACAGTATTAACACTGTTATTAGTACTACTAATAGTTTAATGGGTGATAATCATCAATAAGGTTATGATCATAAAAACCACAAGGAATAAGGGAACAGAGAGGTGAAGCCAAAACCTCTCACACGCTGTCTGTGACACAAACACCGTCCCTCTTCATGCCAGTGTTTGTCTCTGGGACAGCCCTCCGTCCCCATTCTCTTGTCCCTGTATGTGTGTGCTCTCTATGAATGCTTGTGTGGCCCTACGAGTGTTTTTATCTTTGCATAGTTACGTGAATACTACATGTCTCTGTGTGTTACTGTGTACAATAAGCATTCAAGACAGATAGAACGTCTCAATAATACTGTATCTATACATTGTACATTATGTGTGTTTGCTTACTTGTGCAAATGTGTGTATGTTCTGGCCAGTTGGAGTGTGGGAATGTGGTGAAAGTTTTTTGTGGTATTTTAAATGTTTGCTATTAAATATTCCCACGAGGGACCACGACCAAACCTCAGACACTCCTCTTCTGCTCCTCCCCATCCTTCTTTCTCTCCTCCTCCTCAAATAAAAATGAAATCAAGAAGAATCACCAGTTGGTTTAAATTAATCTGAAACTTAAGAAAAGGGCCAAACTAGGTCAGTCCCAAATTATGTCAGAGGTAAAATGTTAAAATCACCCAGCTAGCCCCCTAGACTCAGGATCTACCTCATGTAATTCCACTTGTACTGAGTCATAGCATATACTGTATTCTCTCTACATTATATTGTCTTCCTGTTGTATTTTTATTGTGCTTCTTTCACTTGCTGCTTTAAAGTGCCTTAGATTTGTGTTACTGCTCATCTACTTTATATTTCACTTATATTGTGTTGCATTGAAGTGGACGACAAAGTAAGAATTTCATTGTTTCCTACCTGTGCATATGACCTTTGACCTTGACTTTTGGCCCTGACTATTCAACTACAGTGTTTGCGGGACACACGCTGATGCCTGTGGGCTGCCTGCTAACTTTCCCTCCTTTCCTAGTTCCGAGATACTATCTGTCCTCTTGCTTTCTTTGTCTGGTTGGCCACAGCTTTGCAGGCTTCGCTAGCTCTGCATCAACAGATGACCCAGAGAGGTGCTTCACTTCAGCTCCACCTTCTTCCTCCTTTGTCTGTGCTGTCTCCAATGCACTTCTTTGTTCCAGCCACCGTTAATCACTTCACTGAGTCTGCTCTATCTATTTGTTTTGTATTTGTTGTGTCCCAGTGTCTTTTCTCTCTCCTCTATCCACTCACCCCAACCGGTCGAGGCAGAAGGTTAGTCTCTGCTACCACCCCGACGGAGAGGCACCCTCTACCAGCTCCGCACCCCTGGCTCTGTTGTCCTGGTGCTTCACGTTGCTACCCACCCGGCTCCAGTCATCTCTTGTCTGAGACCTGCTCTCTGATTATCCTCCCGAATCCCGGGTCCCACTCCTCTTTGTACGTATTCCTCATGGAACCTCTTAAACGTTACTTTTGTCCAGTAATTTTCTGCTGTCAGTTATGTTGTTGAGGACAGTGTTTGGGGAACTGATGTGGACTGAACAGACTGAGCATTCAGTAGTGCTAACACACTGCTTTTAACATGGTCTCCCATTCAGTAGACTGGCTGCTCTAATGAAAATATATCCTTAGTTTTTTATGGTGCTGAAATGGTATATTGCTCCAAGGTATAAATCTTTAAGGATGGATTTTGAACATGTACATTTTTATATAAACCAGTTGCATGGCTCAAATGATGGCGCCTGTCTTGGTCCAAGACACACATGAAGCTACCACACCAGTGTGAACAATCTAATTTCACGAATCAGTTTCTATATTAATGTACACATTTTTAGAGTTTTTTTTTAAATACTGCATATTTGTCCTCTGCTGCTTCAGTATCGCACTTCATTCTTCTTACTGCAGTTTGAGTCGTCTGGCATTAAGCTACATTATGTTCTGTTGTCAGGGAAGAAAAGTTCAACTTTTGGGTGGAGCTGACAGATGGAGGGATTCATACCATACAGTAAACATCTTCTTTTACTTACCAAATGCAGAACTCATTATTTTCTCGTTTCCTCAGTGGAACACTTCCTTGAACTCTCACGCCACTGTACGCACAGTTTGAATCACAAATTCAGTGCAGCTTGAGGTTTCTATTTTCCTCCTAACTGGATGGTATTTGTGTCCTTGCAGGAAAGCGCAAGGTTTGTTTCCTGCCAAGGCGGATATAAAGCAGATCAGAGGCCATATAAACAGATATTCAGAAATACATTGCAGGCCTACTTTTAGATGAGGACTTAGATATGCTTTCCCGAAACTGGTAATGGAAATCTTTGAGTGACCTGGGGTCTTGTTCCAGGTAATCTTACTGTATAGGTAGTATTGTTATTGTCTAGTAGTTTACTTTCCTTCATGTTAATATATTTTTATGTATCAATATTAGGACAGGTAAAGGTGCAGTATGTGAGATTTATATGTGAGGTTGCATATTGCAATGTTCAGCAAGCCTCTCATACATAGTGTTCAACAGGCCTCGCGGCCATTTCACAGCGATTACCATAAACATAGGACAAATTGTGAACTTGGAAAATAAGTGCAGCTGACTTGCCCAAGTAAAAGCTAACAGGACTCATTTGACCACAGTGGCTTACTCAGCACTGGCCATGTTCTAGCTAAAGCTATCAAAACAAAACTTACATTTAGGTTAACTTTACTTGTTTGGCTACATTACCTGTTCATCAGAAAACAAGCAACTTCAGGGACATTCAGGAAACATTTGTCCCCTCATCAAGGATTTCCATCTGGGAAAGGCCACACCATTGTTTATCCTCTTCTTGTTCCGTCACCTGTTTTGTCCATTCTGGGCTACTGTAAAAAAAACATGGCGGCTCATCATGGCAGCCTCCGTGATGGGGGACCTGCTCTTATGTAAATATAAAAGGCTCATTCTAAGCTAAAGAAAATATGACAATTCTTGATTTAGGGTGATTATACAATAATGAAAGGATAATTATGCACACTAGCCAATTTTTGCTAATAAATCTTTCTAGATCTTACACACTGCACCTTTAAAGAATGTTTCATGTGATATTCAGGATGTAGAGTAGATTAGAAAACACATTGTATACATGTTTTAAACCTTTGGCAGGACTCCTCCCATTCCCCCACCAGCTTGTTTTCATTTTATGTCACCAAATTCCATCTGTTTCCAACGTCCTCCATTCTTTTGTTCATTCTCCTCATTTCTGAATCTCTGCCCCTCAGCTTTAAGTATGAAAGCACAATCACGGAGACTCCAAGCTTTTCCGCACAAGCAGCCAAATTTATCCTTGTGGTTTTCCACATGTTTATTTTGGGTTTTCTTGAGAGACGACATATCTGCAGGAAAACCAAACAGCCTGGAGCAGCAGGTGCTTTCCCTCTGTGGATCATCTCAGCGCAGAGTAAAAATAGGAAGTTCTTTTTTGGGAAATTGAATGGATTGGCGAGCACCTCCCGAGGGACCCACATTCTCAGAGCTGGGACAGGACGAGAGAGATCATCACTCATTTATTCCTTTGTTTGTTTGTTTTTTTTTTAAATTCCCTGTCTTTCCATTCCACAGAGCATGTGAAAACAACAATTTGGCAGAAAAGCACCAGAGCAGTCTTTGGATAGTTTAATATCACTGTAATTTCCCAGAACAATTAGCACTAAAATGTTACATAATTACTTTACCCCCAAACACTTTTTTAACAAATTAAACAAATGATTTCGACCCCTCCCCCACTTATTTCCGCTTTCCTTTCTCTCTGCTTCTGTATGTAAATCTATTCCAAGGGGAGGAGTCACCTCTGTCGTCTTTTTCAAAAACTCTTCCACACTTTCCCTCATGCTGTCTTTTTTTTTTTTTTTTAATTCCAGCTGAACTTGATGGCTGTCATTGTAGGATGGGTGTGTGGGTTGAGAGGAATTCTGGGATAGGAAAAAACCTCCTCCACTCTGACTTCTTGGTTTGACCTGTGTTTAACATGCTGTCTGTTATGGCAATCTATTACTACTACTGCTGTTGGTGCTGCTCCGGCAGACCTGCAGAATGGGTGACCTGCTCAGATTGCGTCTATAGGGAGAAGGTGAATAAGTGCACAGATCGTACTGCAGTTATCCTGTGGAAGCCTTTATAATATTTCTCTTTACTTACTATGGCCTTCATCCAACAACTGTCATCAGTATCTGCCCAGTTAATCCTTTGACCTTTGATTATTCATTCTCCATTTAAAGGCAGTGGTGTGTGTTTTCCAACCATTGGATGAGTATGCAAGCTCACTTTGCCACAAAGCTGTCAACACAACAAAAAATGTTGGTTTTCGCTCCAGTTTTAGTGCTGGTTGAAATCCTGCAGCTAAAAGGTGAATATTTGCAATTCTTCAATATGAAAATCATCAGATGACATCCCCATCTCTTATGTCTGTGCCTAATCTCATCTGTATTTACTTCTTATCTACTATTCTTATCTTTTTGTTATTTTTTCAGTAAGAACAAATCTTAATATTCCTCGGGCTTGTCCACTCTAAATTCTGGCCAATGTCAGGCAGTGTACAGGTCATATAGTAAGCTAGTTATGTTCAGGCTATCTTTTGAAACTTTTCTATTTAAAAACATTTTAAAAATCCAGATTTATTAAAAAAATTAAACAGGTATTAAATAAAAAACAAAATGAATGACATCTTGAGGTTTTCTGAGAGTCAAAAATCTAAATTATAGGACCCAAAAGTCTTAATCACTGAGTGGGTGGCGAAGGGGGGCCTCCAAAAGTGAAGTGCCCCAGGGCCTCCCAGGGTCATAGTTGGGTCCTGGTGACTAGGTATAGCAGGGTCTAACAACAACCTGCTGTCAAGGTGCATTATGGGAAATGTAGGATCCAGCAATACTGGCGTTTGGGGGACTAAAATGAGTAAAGCTCATCCTCTGCTGCTTTGATTTTGACCATTATTGTGGGAATCCTCTTTTAAAACTAATTCCATGGATTATCTTATCCCTCATGATCTATATGCACATGACAGTATGTGTGTATATGCAAAACTAATCTATAGAGAAAAATCACTCATCACTTAGTTGGAAACAAAAAGAGGATGTCTGCAGTTCGCAGCTGGCGTTCTGTTGGCATCAGCAGATACTAGTATGATCCAAGTGCACAGATATGTTAGCACTAAGGGAGAAGGATGATGCAGTGACAACTCTTGGAAAACTGCAGTAAATTTTCAAAACATATGAGCACAATGTTACTTTTACAACAAACTATACATATAACTTGCCATTTCATATAACTTAATACTCAAGCCCAGTACCGTCTAGCACTATATTATTAGAAATATTGTATCAAGTGTGATATGGCTTGTCTGGCAGCAGCTTTCTGGCGCATGAGACTGACCACAGCTTTCATCACGCAGCCAGTCATTTGGGTTTGGGTGTGGCTGGGACGCTATGGGATGTCGTCACTGTACAGACTATTTTATACTGAATCAGAACACCGCAGTGTGCACACATAGCAAACTCCATGAAGAGGAGCCTGCATGATGCATTCCAGCAAGTCACTTGTGATTATCAGTCTTCTCATGTAACTCTGCAAGCAAGTGAATATGTGTATTTCCAAAAACGTCCAATGACTCCATTACTGCAGATGTTTACCAAAAATGGAACAAAAAGTGAAATCAGCCAGACTGTCTTAAGTTATATCTGACTTTGAAGCTGTAACTCATTGTATGACCAAGAAGGGAGAGAAACCACATTAGTTTACTTTCAACTGGGTTTTTTTTCCTCAAGAATATGAGAAATTAAACTAAAACTTAGTGTGAAAATAAAATAATGTAGCACATATTATAAAACATAACCAGAGGAAACAAAGCCCAGTGGTAGAGGAGACAGATGGGGCATGCGAATAACTGCAATTTTGTCAGGCAGACAGGTGAAGTGAATGTCACTGATGAATCTGCGCCAGAGTCCTGCCAGGAAAACACCTTATGATAGGTAAGCATTTCCACCAAGAGTTACAACAGTATGCCTTTTTTGCAAAGGACATTTAGTGAAATCACTGTAGAAAAGGCACAAGTGTAAATAATAAAATTAATGATGGCTGAAATTCATTTGTTGCTTCAGTTTCAGGGTGTATCCTGGCTCCCTGTCACACTGTCCTGGCTTCACTGTGCTCGTCGTTGGTGTTCCTAGTAACACCTGTCTAGTCAAACCGTCTGCTGTCAAAGAAGACCTGCACCACAAAGACACGGACAAAATGCCTCCATCTTAACATTTCTTCAGACAATTCGGCATGTTACTTGTATCTCATTGGTGACTTTGATAATAAAGAAATGACTTCATGCTCAGTCAGTAGCTTTAGAAATCAGGGTATATGGCAGCACATTTAACTTCAGTTCAGTGCTTACTGCCACTTCAACATAGTTGATAGGAATTTCCTTTGGTGAGTTCACATTTAAAACAGGACAATACAAATATCAGCATAGATGACCAGCAATACCAAGTGTCAAACAATTAAGACTTCCATTAATTTAACACCCATGTATCCATCTTCACACACATCCACCTGCGCGCGCACACACACACACACACACACACATGTATATTTAAAAGACATTGATAAA
Organism: Monopterus albus; assembly: GCF_001952655.1. NCBI lineage: Eukaryota > Metazoa > Chordata > Actinopteri > Synbranchiformes > Synbranchidae > Monopterus > Monopterus albus. The sequence goes on along the minus strand of NW_018128006.1, from coordinate 1,125,164 downwards.
ATACAATAAAAATAACTGTAATCAATTCCTATAAATAACAAGGAAGTAAAATTAGTAATAATCATTTAAGAGTTAAATGGTTGATTTGGTTCTGAAAGCTTTCAGTCTTTTTCTGGAAGGCAGGAAGTTTTTTTAAAGAAATGTGTGGGCTGGGTGAGATTCATCTTTGAGAATCTTACAAGTTTTTTTTCCTGAAGCCTGGTGTCATAGATTTCTGTCAAAAACCTATCATTTTTTGACACGGTCCTCACCACTTTGTTCAATCATAGTTCTTCCAACTGTGTATTTATATTTTCCTTTGCAGTTTTCACCATATACAACTGACCAGAGGCTTTAGTCCTACAAGCAGAGTGGAGTGCATTCTTGTTGCTTTCTTGATGTTCCTTTTTTGCATGTGAGAACAAGGTCTCTGGCCTCCGGCTTATCAGAAGATTCTGTTTTGAAACGCGTCTTGTCACCTCAGATGGGTGTCTAACTGGGTGTCTAACAAGTGCTTGTGCTGATCAGATTTAGGGGTTAAAATATTTGAAGGTGAATATCTTACTAGTTATTGTTTGCCTGTTATTCTCATCAGAATGGGAACTGTGATGCTGTATCGATCAATTCTACAGTCCGTTTATTATGGACCTAACTGCATCATATCCATCATTTCAGGGGAGACTGGAGCAGATGTGATTTTGGGCTCCACTGGTCTAAGATGATCCATATCCCACAATAAGTCCTGGTGTAAAGGACTGTAGTTCTGTGCAGCCACAGCATGGAGGTTCTCCATCAAAGAGGAAATAACTTTATGAGACTCAAATGCATTTGCAGCACCCAAGGGGAAGGCTGGTATGGACACACACACACACACACACACACAGCACCACAGGCTACCAAGCATAAATGCACAATTTCAAGCATAAAAACACAAGCAAACAGACTCACACCCTGCAGGAACACACATATAGGGGCTGTCACCTCCCAGGTTGAGTGCTGAGTGTGCTATTTATTTTAGCTAGCCTGTGTGAGAGTTAAAAATGGAATGTTTCAGCTACATAAAACACTTCCTGTTTTGACGACTCCCTCACCGAGCCATTCCCTAGTCCCAGAGGATTACGTAATGACAGTTTGACACACACACAGGAAAAGTATGTATTTGTGTCTAAATAAAGTATGTCCAGGACTCATGGTTATTATCTTCGTGTATTTGTTATTGCACACTTTCCCCACCAATCATTTTGCTTGGATGATCTTGTTCTTGATAGTTTTACCTTGTTGCTTGTCTGCCTGCATGCATGTGTGTTACCACAAGAATGAGAAGAAAGTGCTATTCTTCATGCTGTAAAGTATACCTCAGGACCACTATGTGGTGATGGACTCTTATTTCCATTACATTTACTGTATGTTGTCTATTCAGCTAGTGCTCTTAAAATAATGCTCTCACTTTGTTCAATTTTTTTTTTTCAAATACTTCATATTT
>NW_018128006.1:1109309-1123609 GCF_001952655.1 Monopterus albus | reverse complement strand
TAGACAGTGATCACACAGTGATATGCTGTCAGGGATGCATCTACTGGACCTGCATGAACTGTGCCACGTTGGTCTTTGCACAGAAAATGTTAAAATAATATATAGTTTGCATACATATAGGCCATGTCATGAAGCATCAATGCACCTGAAATGTCATATTTATAAGAGGTCCTGTTGCTCTTAGCAGCAAATCTGATAATCGGATAGTTGCTGCATTTCTAGAGCACTGACTTGCACTGCCTGTTATCATCATTCATTCCATAGTTATGATTGAAACCAGGTAATTGTGAAATGACAGAAATCTCAGATCCAGATGTCTAATCACGTGTGTTTTGGCAAAACCCAAACTGCTCTCTGTCCAAATCACATCATTTTCGTATTCTGCTGACAAACCAAAGAAAACATAAAGTCCTACAGAGTGAAATGAGCCACTGCAGATGAGAGCAGACTACATCTCTACACTGTGACATTGTTGACTTCTGGCTGAGTGAGATTACAGGTGTTTCCGACATCAAAGTACATGATCATATTTGTACAGACACCTTCCACCCACTGCTTTTAAACCACGGGCCTGCCACTGACACAAACAAACATATAGACGTGTACTGTAGAGCTGTGGAAAGTAAAGTTTCAGGTGCTGCCACTGTTCCAAGTAAATGCCCTGTATTCAAAGTGATATTTAAAGGTAGTGGCATCAAAACATACTTAAAGTACTAAAAATAAAAGAACTCATTATGCAGAATGGCACATTTAACTTTAATGTATATATTACTATTGGACTGTAATTATGTATCACTGTGTACATGATGCAGCTGATAAAGGGGGCGCTAGTTTTAACTAGCTTATCATTTGAATTACTGCTGCTGGTATTTTGTTAATTTTCCACTGTAGATCACTAAAATCTTAGGATTATAGTGGTGTGTGTGTTTTTTTATTAATAATCTCATTCTGAAAATTAACTAAAGTTATCAATTGAGTGTAGTGGAGTAAAAAGTACGAAGGTGACGTATGAGGTAGCCCCAAATTGAAATACTCAAGTAAAGTACAGGTACCTCAAAATGGTACTTAAGTACAGAACTGGAATTCCCTTCCACCACTGTAAATCTGTAGACACACACCCACACCGTGCAAAAAAAAACACATATTTTTCTTTCAGTCACTTGACAGTTTATCTCCCACAACTCACACACATAAATGCATGTGCGCACACACACACACACACACACACACACACTCCGCTTTAGCTTTTGGACTCTCAACCTCCACACACCCTCCCACACACACAAACATGCTCACAAACTCACACACTTCTGCTTCCCCTTCCCTCCCTTGTCTCTAATCCCCGCAGCTGCTGCTCTTACTCACACTGCTGCCTCCACACAAAACCTCATTTGTGTGTGTGTGTGTGTGTGTGTGTGTGTTTGTTATAGTTAGAGATAGGAAAGGCTAGATTTTGAATGGAGTGGGTGCGCCAGAAAGAACGAGGGTGAGATGTGAAGGAGAGGATAGGAGATGGAGACGTGGAAGAAAAATCCCCATCCAGTTCCCCCCTGGGAGAGTCTCTGTCTTCCTCTCTCCCAGACCCATTGTGCTCCCTCTTCACCTCCTTCCTCTGTCCGTCCATCGCCACATCCTCAGTACTGTGATATCACAAATCTATCAGCTACACCTGGCTCCATCATGAACATCAAGCAGAGCGTCGGCTATGTGCAAATAATAGCTAAATATATAAAAGGAATGTTATATCTCCTAAAAGCCAACTGTGGTTTGGCCAGAGTTCCTCGCAGTCATGCACTAAGTGAACAGTGACAAACTAGAAAGATGAAATGTTTTGGTCCATTTGTTTGTTTTTGTTTTGTTTTATAACCAGAATCAGAAAACAAAGCAACCATATTTGTTAAAGCCATACTTTTAGAGAGACAGTCTTCTGATCACAGCTGATATGGCCCAGGAGCTGAAGACCTCCAGCTAGTTGTACTGTACTGTATATGGATGGCTTGATTTAAAAACAATCCATGCACCATGGACAGACTGAAGAAGTCGTTTTGGCCCTCGGGCCATACGACTCCTCAACTCCTCCCAGTGAAGAGGTCTGATCTGACTTTTGGCCACGGTCATGTGATGTCACTACTTTGTGACTCGGTGCCTCTTATAAACAGCTTTAATGTGCCGGACCGGATGAACTGTCTCCACTGCCTGCATGAAGCCTGTGTACATCGCTGGCAGCTTCATGTACACACCGGTGTTTGGATGAAACCAGTGCTTATTTAGATTCCAGTTAAGCTGCAACAGCCAGCTGTTAAACACAATGAAATCTGACTGATGATGTGTTGTTAGGGACCGATTCATAACAGTTTTTATCAGACTGGTCATCAGATCATCATACTGTTACACAACTGGTACACCATGTTTCTTTGCTTTCTGCCTCGTTATAAGGCACATTTAAATTTAGATCTGTGATTATCAGCGATGATTCCCGAGTGATGTCATCAAGAAAAAAAGTCCTGGATATGCGTAATTACAAATGTATGAAGGAGTGCGTGGCATCTTTGTACACATCCTTCATAATTCACACTGTCAGTCCAACACTGAGTGTCAGTGCAGCAGCTCTAGATCATCTAATATCTGCTGTACGTTCAGAGCTCATTGTGTGTGTGTGTGTGTGTGTGTGTGTGTGTGTGTGTGTGTGTGTGTGTGTGTGTGTGGGCCAGCAGGGCCAGGACCCACATTGAATTGCTGCTGCCTGAGAGGCTGGGACCACACCACTTAACCTCTGCATTACACACACACACATACTCACAGACCCCTCACCACAGCCATCCCTTCACTGTAAAATCCCCCAGCATATGATCCATTTAAACAGACTGTATTTCACATTTTACTTTTTCAGCAAAATTGTTCTGACTCCTTTGGGTTTAACACTGGTTTTTATAAAAAATTATAACAATAAATCTTTCCAGAAAGACAGCTGGTATGCTAAATCGGCCATGACATTGGTGGGCCATACACTCTGACACCAGGGCCTCCAACAGCTCTGTTATAATTTTTTATAGGAAGCAAGACCGCTGCTACACTGTGTTAAAGATTTCCATCTGTACTAATAACTGCAATAATGAACTGTATAGGTTGTATTACTTTAAAGGTGCTTGGTGGGACTGCATTAAAAAATATTAGTACAATAAACATGAAAGTAAAAATGATGAAAAACATTAAAAATTCAAAACAATTCACAGCCAAAGATTCTTCGGGCAGGATTACAGTTAAAACATTTTAAGGCCCTGCTTCCTAAATCATGTGGTCTTTCAGCAACTACTAATAAAACTAGATGACCAAACAAAGTGTGTTGCTGCGTGTTGCATAGGAAGTGAATGGGTGAGTGCTGGGAGGCTGGGAAGTATTGCATGTCATTTAACACTAACATTCTTTAAGTAGGTCAAGTAGAGAAGTGATTCCCAGCCTTTTCCATAAACCTAATGATGTAATACTGACCTACAAACAGCAGCAGCTGCTAGCATCAGGGGTCTGGACCCCGTCTTATCTCCTCCTTCCTCCTCTTGCTCCTCCTCCTATTTTCCTTTCCTTTAGTTTCCTTCTGTTAGTCTTAGTTTAATGCAATGTAAATTGACCCACATCATTCTTTGTCAGTTTTGCTGCCGGCAAAAGGTGCATATTAACATTGTCTGATAAATCCAGATTAATGGGGCAGGACAAGGTTTCTCTCAGCTATACTACCCCCCTCCATGGCACTGCTGCCTACAGCCCTTCTGTTGTTATTCCAGCTTTTCTTATCTGTTTCCAAAGTAAACTCTGAAAATTAGCCCAACCCTCCACCTAGCTGAGGTTATAACAAGTATTTAATCGTAGTAGTAGTTATTTCAAACAGCCAGCCATGGAGGAGCTCTCAGCAGCTAAGAGTTCAAAACAGTGCCTGCTAAACCTAAGAGGTGATGTTGTTTTGCACACAGAGAGTGGAACAAAGAAAGAGCAAAAACCAGGGTTAACAACAGTTTGGCTTTTTGAGATGGAGAGGGTTAAAGCAGCCAAGAGGCTCGGGTTTGATTCAGATGTCACGGATGTGTGAGCAACTAAAACTAATATGTTTGACTTGGTAAACATATGTCACCTGGCATTGCCATGATTTTACCTTTATATTGAATTAATATAATTTTAATTTGGGACTAATTTGAGCTTTGTGTAACCATAGTGCTTTGTGTCACATTAGCAGTAACCAGACGGTTCTACTGGACTGACACATGAGTTAGGTAACGTTAGCTTTGGACTGGAGGCTGCATTTTGTAGAGTTTGTTACAACCAGACATTTGTGGTTTATGTTGTCGCTAGGAAACTGGACGTGATGGGAGGGGCAAAGGGTGGTTAGAAGTGGCTTATGGTATCGGTCTGATATCAGTGTCACTGCGCCCTCTAATGGCTGAAAAAGAAATTAGGTAGAGTAGCTTTAATCCAACTTTGACCAAATAGTTTTAGTCACCTAATCTTAAACCTTACCTTTAATAGCAACTGCTTGGCTAAACTTCAAGTTTGTAAGTCTTCTGTGACTATCAACTGAGGGGTAACCATCTAAAATGCTGTAAATCTACTGTATGAACATCACAATGTTGTTTGGGGACCCAGTTGCTTGTCTCTGGGTTGTTCTGAACGTTCAGGCCTTGGTCTTGTCTGTCTTCTCCCGAGAGCAGGACTGACTACTGAGACTTAGCAGACAAGGCTGATAACCAAAGCAGAAGAGGGCAGATGAAAACACTCAATACAACAAACTTGCTTTCTAGTCATTGTGTAGACTCATCACACCCTCATCTGGAGACATCTTTAACATATTCTGCTGTCAACACACACACGCACACACTGATCCTGATTGTTTTTAGAATCAGGATCAGCTTTAATGGCCAGGTGTGTTGAGCACATGAGGAATTTGACTCCAGTACAGTACAGTGGCTCTCAATGTGCATATACAATGTTTTTCCATAAGGCAACGAGTAGTCAAGATAAGATTCTCATAGTCCCACATGTGCACAAGCGTACACACTCCCTATATTTGCCAGGCGTTTGACAGTGATGCACAGCATTGTTTTATTTAGCCAAAATGAGACTCAGATGTGTTGAACGAGTCTGATAAACACCCCGCAGCGAGCCAGCCGCTTCATCAGGCTGCAATACAGCAAATCAGTGGAAAAGCCTGCAGATCTGACCTCTTGCTTCAAATTAAAGCAAGGATCTAAATAAAAATTTAGTGTCTTACCATGGGACCCAGGATTGCATATTGCTAGCTTGTGTTCCTACAGGTCCTGCCAGGAGCAGGCCTGCAACCTATTTTGGGTCCTTACCCCACGTTTTAGGAAACCTGGGATGGGAACAAAAGAGGCTTAAGGGCATTTGAATCTTTCACAACAAAGTTAGACCAATAACTGATTCTCATAAAGCTGATAGCTCTGCACTCTGATTTAAATGCTTTTGACTTATCACACACCACTTTCGTCCGAGGCTGTAAAAAAAGACAAAAATTCCACAGAGAATCCTCCAAAATGGTGTTTAAATTTTTTTAATTGGTGTTTAGTGCTTTTACAACTGGACTGTGAAGCTATAAATTAAGAGTTTTGTAATTTGGAAAAAAATGGTTGGTTTGTGTTTTCTTCTCATGTAGCTCTTACACTCGTCATAGATAACATTCCACAGAGGAGAAAGCTTGTTCAGCTAAACACAAAGTAAAACCTGTTATGTATCTTAGTGCTGTTATAGAGATATTTAAAGACACTGATGACAACAATGAAGCTCTGGCACATCCATCCTAATTGAACAACAATGGACTGGGTTGTGACCTTCCAGTAAGTGCTAGTTACAGTAGGAGTTAGCCCCATTTTACAGTACTTGTTTTGAGAAATAGTCTAGAAATAGTCTAACATGACTAACGGGTCTAACAGGTACATGTTGTACAAAGCATCGTGGCTGAAATATGTTGCTACACAAGTTAATTGCTAATAGCACTGGTGAGCAGCTGATGCTCAGTGTTTTGGCTCTTCAGTAGAGTAAGTTTTACTCCCAACACAGAACAGCCGCGTGAATGGTATTGATCAACATCCCTCAGCCCCCCCACAGGTTATTACAGTCCGTTTTTGTGCAAGCAGCTTGTTCTCTTCAACAACTGCCTAATCAGTTCCTCCTTATGCACACACACAAACACACACACACACACACAGGTTGACCCTGAGGAGAGGAAATTGAATTAGCAGGGTGTAATGCAGCTCCTTGTGTGTGTAATCAGAGCAGGCTCAGAATACAGGCCCATTGTAAGCCACTGTGGCCTGCACCCGGGCATCTAGCGACCACTGGGGCCCTTATCACTAGATATGATTACAGCCAAGGGAATGTGTGTATGTGCAAGTGTGTGCATGTGTGGTGGTGGTGGGGGGGGTAGTGGTGAGATTTATGTGGGAGTCATGGCTGACTGACTGCATGGGGAATGTGATTGTGCACAAGTTAGCATGTCAGTAAAAAGAAGAACTTAAAATGGTGATGAATGCAACAAACCTGCAAACAATCAGTTGTCAAAAAAAAGTGCAATATATTTACTTTTCCCTTTAGGAATACAATAATGCACTTTGTAAATTTTGCAACCACCGTAGCACCTACAAAAATAACACAATTTCTGACATGCATTGCCACTAACTCCTCACAGCATTGTAGATTTAGGGTTCTTACATCCTGCCTTTACTGGTTGTTGTTTGTATAATAATTGTTTGTCGCAGGCAGTGGTTTCCATAGTGGCTGTCATTGTTTTTCAATGTCTGTTAATTATTTTCATGCTCTTATTTTACCTCCTCCTGATATAGTGTTTCCTGCTATTGTTTTTTTCTACCAGGCTGGCTGTCTCTGGACTCGAGCCAGCCGCTCCCTCCTACCTTAACACACATGTGCATACACACACACACACACATTTGTTTTCATTCCTCTTGGGGACTTTACATCGGCTTCCATTCATTTCCCAGAGACTTGCCCTAACCCTAAAGTATCCACTACTTGACTAACTTTAACCTTAAACCAAGTTGCCACTGTAAAATTCAATGACTTGCATGGTGGGGGCCAGCACGAAGAGGCCAAGTCCCCACAATGTCAGTGCATAATCAGGTTTTGGTCCCCACAATATGAGTAATATCAGGCACACACACACACACACATACACACTATAATATACAGATCCATGACCATGAACACACATATTGTACTCTCTGCTCTCTCTGCTCTACCTTCCTCTTCTTGGCACTTGAGAGAAAATACAAGAAGTCAGTGATGTGGTGTGTGTGTGTGTGTTTGTGTGCAGGGAGGGAGAGAGTCCACTACTCAGCCCAGAGGGGTTAATCTCTCTCTCTCTCTCTCTCTCTCTCTCTCTCTATCTCTCCCTCCCTCCCTCTGTTGCCTTTGTTGCGGCCCCTCACTTTCTCAACACTTGGACAGAGGGAACTGATACTGTGCCTGTGTGTGTATGTGTGTGTAGTTTGGATGTCCTCCTGACCGAGCTGTATGGGAACATGACTGACAGGACTTTCTAACACACTCCTCATGCCGATTGCTCACACCACAGACTGGTAAGGCAGCACTCTGGTCGAGAGACTTGTCTAATTTAATGCAAAGTGCATTTGGGGTGCAGAGGGATGTATGCGTGTGTGTGTGCATGTGGGAAATGCTGTCTGGAATGCAACAAGTTATTTGTAAATGTGGGTTTTGTTTCACTGCTTGTGTAAGCTCAAATGTCATGTTTTCAAGAACAGGAGACAAGCAAAGACGTGACACGCTTGTAAAATGTTTCTCTCTCCATTGCTGCCTTTCCCCTTTCCTCCGGACTCCATTCCACTCCTTCTCCTTATCCCCCTCTCTGCCTGGCCTGAGTTACTCAAGTTACCGGCTTCCTCCTGTTGTTATGAGCCCCGTGGTTTCTGTGCAGCTCTCTGAGGGCGCTCCCACGCTCTCCCAAAAAGAAAGAAGGGAAGGAAAACAGCGATAACTGCTTCACAAAAGAAGTGGGAGAAGTGTGCTCAGTTTCGCCGCATGTCTTCTCTCTGCATCTATAGGCAACGCGTTTGTCCCTTTAACACTGAACACCTTGGGAAAATGTGGTCTCCCTTTAGCATTTTGTTTTATGGACAAAAGTTTTCCTCTTTTCTTCCAAGGTGGTGGAGTGGCCGAGTTGGTGAGAAAATTGGAAACAGAGCCACCCACAGTGGAAGTGAGTCAGCCCAGCATTTAGTGGTGTGTTGACTTTGGAAATGGCTGAGATTTGGGGGGGGGCAGATGAAAATGTCAGAAGAGGAAAAAACAGAAAGTGTCAGTTTGTTCATATTTTCTGCTGAGGGTCCCAGAATCTGTGGAAAGTGGGAGTTGAGTCGTGCACAACATGCATTAAAGGAAAGAAGAAGAGACTGACAAAGAGGAGAGGTAGAAGCCAGAGGCTGTTTATAAAGGGAGGGAGCGAATTGTGTCCATCTGGGACAATCCCAAGTGCTGAAAGCTTCTCCACCCTGATCCCAAACATCTCTTTTCCCCTTTTTCCCTTTGTCTTCTGTGTCATCTCTCGCTTGTTCCTTCACAATAAGCTGCAAGTGGGTATATTTTTGGTGCCTACAATGTTAGTTTTTTAGACATATGGTGCATGCTTTTATTTTCTTATGTTTTTGTATTCTTTCCCTTATCATTACAATATCTACTGCTACTGTATCTCTTCTCTCCTTGCCTGTGACTCATCTGTATCTGCCAGGAAGCTACACAGTTACTAATTTTCATCCATGGTCATCATTTATATATTTTTTAAGATTGTCTGCAACAAAATGGAATTGATGGATGTATCTTTGTGTCATTTTTTGCTATAAATAGTCCCACTTATCTCCCACAACACTACTGACATGCAACTAAGTGCTGATGATGTCACACATAGAGAGAAAAGCTTTTTTAACCTCTGCAGTTCAGTGCCCAATGCTAATTAGCAATGAGACAAAGACAAATGCGCTACAAGCGCACAGGAGACATTTTAAACATGTTCTCCTCCTCTTCATCATCTTTCTTTTATCATCACTTACCGATTTCTTAGTATTTTTCTGTCAGATGCCAAAAACAATCCTAGTGGAAACAGCCCTATCTGCCTCTTTAGTCTTCTCCCTTTGTTGAACCTGCTTGGCCACCCTCCTCTTCCTCTTCCTTTCCTCCCTCCACACTGCCTGTGTATCCAGCGATAAGGGGACATCGACGGTAGCGCTTCCTTTCGCCACAGGAAGCAGGAACTATTGAGTTCCACCACAGTCTATCTGGCCAAACTCTGCGCTTGGCCAACTGGAATCCTCATCACTTTACATACATGTGCACACATTTAAATGCAAGAAGCACACGCATGCATGCAGCAATGTTGAGATACATGCAAAGAAATGTATGTCACCTGTCTGCACACAATAACTCCAGTATATATTTACTGCCTGGTGGTGTTCATGGGAAACCAGCTGGGCAGCAGCCCACTCTGTGTGTCTCTTTGACCTCAGGGTTGACTCACAGGTCAGAGAATGATTAGCTCATTATTTCCCTAATCACAGCAAATGTTTTGCTATCACCCATTTTGGCCACACAGTCCAGGGGTGGCGCTGTTGGGCTTAAAAAGAAAACACAAACAACCATTCATCAGCTAATGGATTCCAGTTATACTAAGGGGTGGGAAAGCTGGGTGTGAGTGAGAGAAGGCTGACATAAAGAGAAAGTGGGGGAAGACAAAAATGGGTGTCTGAGGACAAGAAATAATACCTGAAAGATGTTTTTTTTTCTACAAGACAGCCTCACTCCTTTTTAGTAACATCAAGATATTTGACGGCAGTGATTTTTTAAAATGGTTTTCAAATTGGCACTGCCAAAAGACTGAGATGATTTTTTTTTACAGACCAGCTGTAATGATGTCTTCAGACATCTGAAGACAAGGCAGAACTTAACATAACACACTGTTTGTAGTAGAGTAGCACCACAAAATCTCAAGCTCACTGACAGATTTTTTTTACTTGTGCCAAGGTAGCATTAGGAGGGTATTCTTTTTCAGCTCATGGCACACACGGTGAGAGAAGGTAGATTTATAGTGGATGGATCATGTTTAAAGACAGGGGGATTTGTAAAAGAAAGATAAAAAGTGGTAACTCTTGAGAGTCAGAGAGAGCAATAAGGAAAGCAACAAAGAGGGTTTAGTTTTTTCTAAACACTCCCCTTTCACAGTCCACAACGTGAGCGTGGCTTTACATTTCTAAAATTGTATTTTCTCAGCTGTCCTGCATTGTACCAACGTCACAAGTATGATGACTCAGATGGTCAGCTCATGGATCATAAAGCCTGTGTAGTTCTCTATTATTATAGTGCAGTAAAAGACCAAGTTACAATATAAAGCTGTCTAGATATGAACTACATACAGTACAAACACCAGTCTTGGTGTTAATGTACTAGTCACCCATTTTTCAAAAGTAATTTTTTATGCTGGGATGTAAAATGGAAATTAAACTCCAGAGTGTCTGGGGACAGGGGAAAGGCAATGAAGTCAGGATTAATGGTAGAATTATGTTTGTCTAAATAAATGAAAAGTTGGTGCATGAGATAACTGCCTTGCTTCCAGACCTGACACACTTACCTTTTAAATCAAATCAAATGCCCTCAATTTAGTTTACTACTCAGGCAATCCATATTTTTCCAGTAATGTCAGTCAATCCATGAAAACCCAGTGAAAAAAAGCACTGGAAGTGAGTCAAACTATAAGAGGATGAATGTGTATGTAAGTAATTGTTATACCTGTTTTTGTTGTGGCTTTTCACTTATGGATGAACATCCCAAATATATTAGTAAAGTTAGTGAAGTACATTCACTGTGGTTTTGCTAGGACAGTGAAGAAGCCTGGAAGCTTTGAGTAGGAGCAGACAAAGGCATGAAGAGGAAAAACAAGGACTCAAGATGAAAAGTGACACCAGTGAGCACGATGGAGGAGTGAAAAAGGAGAGAAAGCAAAGAGGCCTTAGCAGTGTTAAAAGAAAATGAAGAGACCTAAGCGATTAGGACACATTTGAGATTTGAGCCTAAAATATGAGCAGGTCAAGGGTCAAGAGGGTTGGGGAGGTCAGAGTGGGCCCAGCAGCTCTACTCAGAACAGGATATCCTGCAAGGAAAATCCCATCTGTCTCTCTTTCTCTGTCTCAATCTGTCTCCTAAATCCCCACAGAGGGCACAAAGGAGAGAGCAGAGGTGTCACCTTTCACCGAAAACACTAGAGAAAACACAAGTTCTCTGACGGGGAAGCTTCACTTTCATCAATCATAGGTGACAGGCACAGATCACAGATGTGCATGCCTGATTTGTCTTCATCTGACAGGCAACATGTCAGAATTATTAAACATCTCACTCTGTTCTAATTATACTCAGACTTAATTATGATATTAGCATAAGGACCCCCATAGTGTGAGATATTATATTCTACAGTTAGTTGTATGCTACAGTGATGTTGCTTGTGGTTGGGCTACATGGTTGCTTAAAGGTCTAGGCTGTTTGGTGTGTGATCAGTTTCTTTGTTACAAGTGCCTTTGAGCAAGGCACCTAATCCCAGCCAGATCCAGGCTGCTGTTTGGCCGAGTCTGACCCTTGACCCACCTATGGAGGAGAGTTACAAAAGGTTGGAGACATCTTTATACAAACAGATCTGTTGTGTATTAGTTGTATTTTGTGTTATGGAAAGTAAAGAGGGCATCTTTTGACTTTCATTTGCTGATGTATTGGGCCAATCATATGAGACGGTGCAGGAAGCACGAGCAGTCAGATGAACAGACTTCCAGGTTAGACAAGAAAACCAATGTGAGCGGTAAAATGACTCTATCACCCAAACCGTCCATCCCAGCTGATAGATCGATTTTGTGGTTCAACTGTGACTTAGCACGCCTGCCATACTTGTGTTTTACCTTCAAATATTTTGATAATCTGGCTAAGCTTTTAGCTCGTGTACAACCTGCAACCTACAACCATCTGAGCGCACGATTTGGGGATGTTGTTGCATTCTCACTAATGTATGTGAATGAGAACAATGTTATTGTAACCTCAGGATAAGGTGGAACAAAATTAACTAAATAAAGCACTAGTTATAATGAATCAAAATGATCCTTTGAGCACACACAGCTCTGGTTATTTCTAGAGAAACAAGACCACACCAACACATCCATCTTATTTAAAAAAAACTCTGCAATTACATTTGTTTAAAAGCCCTACGTCTGTTTGCAGGATAGCAGGTTACTAAAACAGTCCAGTAAACATGTTACTTGTGAGTCCATGTGACATTTGTTTAGAAGATCCGCTTCACTTGTAAATGGGTATTTTGAGGCTAAACAGACTGAGAAAGTTGCCACCATGGTTTGGACCAATGCAAAATCTCTGCATCCAGCTTCCTAAACATCCAGGAGAACAGAGCCTGATCTACATAGATCCACATGACATGTTAGCAGGTAGCTTATTTTATCCTGAAAAAACTTACAGTAAATTGGACATAAGAAAAAACAAAAATACCAGAGTTGCTTCATTCTTTTTTATAGTGTTCTCACAGAATGCCCCTCATTGGCTCACTGGGTCAGACAAACAAGTACATTTCAGCCTACTAATGTTTCCCTGTTGTGAGAAGCTTTATGTTTCCCCTTGTGCAGCAGTTAGGCCAAAATAGTCATTACTCTCTCCATACACTGAATCATATACCCAGTGTGATAGTGGTGTGCTCTGTAGTGGGTGATATTTTCCGTATGGGAACATTAACGTATTTTTTCCTACCAATGGTTTATAGTGAAACAAGCGAAAGATGCAGAGAGAGAGGGGGAGAAAGAAAAAAAGAGAGAGGGAGCGAGCGAGGTATTGAAAGCGAGAGATGGGGAATGAGAGTGTGGAGCTATTTTTGGCTTGTCTGGGTGTTTCCAACACACACGCACACGCTTCTCAGGCTTGTTGTTGTTCAAATTGGTGGGTGTTAAAGGGTGGGTTTTGATTTGATTTGACTTTGCGATTTGAGGGTTTGTGTCTGTGTGCGTGTGCGTGTGTGTGTGTGTGCTGTTGATATCCCTCGGATTTTCCTGTGGTTGCTATAGTTTCTCAGTGTGTTTTGAACAACTTGCCAGAGCGCCAAACTTCCTTGGGGTGCTCCTTGGCCCTGTATTAAACACTTTGTGTGCTGTTGCTGGGGTTGACCTCACTTCACTTTCAGTTTAAGCAGATCAAGACATTGAAAATCGGCTGGAATTCATTCAGATATGATCCTTTTAAATTTAAGCTCTGTGGTGTTTCTGCACTACATGTCTCAGACATCTCCTGTCACTCAAACCATTTTGGTGGCACCTGGGTTTGTCTGCTGAGGAAGTTTTGTTTTTTTTAAGGACTTAATTTTTATTTTTATATGTGCAGTGGGGGATAGATTGGTATCTGTGATATTACTCCAGAAACTGAAATGAACAGTGAGTTATGTGCCACTAGAAACAAGTGACATTACTTTGTCATTTGACCTCTCAGCAGTGGTTTGTGATGACAGCGCTCATGACACCGTTGCTCTATTGTGGAAACTGTCTGTCAGCGATCCACCGTGTTTCTGTGGACTGCACATGTCACTAAGGCTTTCGATGTGGCGAGTCTTTTCAGACACTCGCTCTGTCTCTCTGTTCCCTCTATACAGTGGAAACATTTTGAACATACGTGCGTATGTGTCTTTAAAGAGCATGCAGTCTGTCGGGGAATGTAGGACTGCCGCTTGTTTGAGTTTTCATTTATTCCATTTAGGCTGTAGACACAGTATATTGTCATTCTAACAGATATATTATATGCATTTGGCTTACTCATTTATTTAGGCTTACAGTGTGTCAGATCCTGAATTGCTTTAGTTTTATGCCAGATTTTCAGATGCACTTTTTAGTGTTAGGTAAAGAACTGACAAAAATACTGATACCAGTTAAATGTATATTGTTTGATAAACATTTCTGGGTCATCTCAGGATTTTATATGGCATAATTTAGAAAAATCCTGGCAAGCAAACTGCATAGCAGAGAGAAAGGTTTCAGTGCCTACATGTGACATGTTTGTTAGGGAAGTAACCAACTCTTTCCATTATTGATACATTTGTTGATAACTTTTAAAATTCATTCATTCATTTACTACCGCTTAATCCCTGAACGGGGTCGCGGGAACTTTTAAAATTGCTTTTTGATTTTTAAAATATTTTAAAGAGGGGAAAATCAAATCAAATCAAATCAAATCAAATCAAATCAAAT